>NC_133407.1:63433181-63736212 GCF_049350105.2 Macaca mulatta | reverse complement strand
CCTTTCCGTTCGCTCTTTCCGCCCCGGCTCTCCATCGCCCCTTCCCATTGGTCGAACGCACCGGAGCCTGGTTGGCCAATGGGCGAGCTGGGCTGGAGGCGATGGGCGTGGCCGCAGCTCCGGGGCCCTCAGATCGAGGCTGCCTCCCCCTCTCAGCCGGCAGCACATTCCGCCGCCGTTGCCGCCGCCCGGCCCCACAGTTGTCTTTGCCGGAGCTGCAGTCGCGCTGGGGTTAGGGCGGGGGGGCGGGCGGGGAGAGGAGAAGGCCGCGGCGGAGGCAGGTGAGAGGAGGAAGGAAGCGGCGGCGCGGCGAGCACAGCAGCTCAGGCGGCGACCCGGTTCCTGGGAGTGTCGGTGCGGCGCGGTGGTTGGGGCGGATCCCGCGGGGCCCGGGCGGGGGAAGGAGTCACCGGCCCGGCCATGGCGGACAACGAGAAACTGGACAACCAACGGCTCAAGAATTTCAAGAACAAAGGCCGCGACTTGGAGGTAAACTGCTGGACGACGCCGGAGGGGTGGGGGCCGTGGGCCTGGGGCCGGTCTCCGCCGGGACCCCGAGTGTGGGGAGTAGGGGCGGGAGCCGCCTCCGGGCCTCGGGGAATGGCGCTGGGGGCCGGCCCGTCCGTGACGCCTCTGCTAGCGCGCCGGGAAGTTTATGTCGGGCCTGCTCCGCCTCCGCCGGGGAGCGAGGTGCCCGGGTACGGCCGGCGCGGCCTAGGCCTGCCCGGCAGAGCCGGCCCGGTGCGGGTGCGAGGGGTCGGGCCGCGCGGCGGGGAGGCCGGGCGCGGCGCGTGCGGAGGAGGCGTGCGTGTGCGGTCGGCGCTGCCCGGCCCGGGCCGCGGCCCTCCCTGGCAGCGGCGGAGATTCCGGCTCTCGCTCGGGCACCGACGTCTGGCGCTGCGGGAAGGAGGGCGGTGGGGGTGGGAGGGTGAGCGTGTGGCGACCGAGTGGGGCTCTGAACTTCCTCAGCGAGGCCTGAGGCGTCTCCACTTAAAGGCATTTTTTCTGGTCTTCCCGACTCCCGCTTTACCCCTGCCTCCCCCCAATATCCAAACTACAGGACAACTTCTCCGTTGAAAAAAACACCCCCGGCGTGAGAGGCCATCCTGGTGATGCTAACAGTGCCTTCCAGCGGCCTGTGTTTTACTCTGGATATAGCTGATTCAAGATGTGGCTCACGGTGTGCCCTCTTCCAGGCAAAGGATACCCCTTATTTCAGCTTGTCCACAAATCTCTTTACCCCCTCCTGAGAGGAGACCACCAGCTGCATTCTTACATATAAAGTCCAAAGGGTTATACAAAGCTGTCATCCTCTAGTCTACAGTATCCTTTCCCTCCACCTGCTGGTGGTGGTAGTGGGGGATGGGGTGGGCTAGGGAATGGCACCATCACGTTTGATTATTTAAAAAAGAAAAAAAAAAATCATTGTCTTAGATACAGCTGCTCCCCAGATTGTCTACATGGGGCGTATGGTTTAAATACATGCATTCACACACGCATACCCACACACCCCACTGAGATTTTTGATAGAAGACTTCTTCCCTTCAGCTTTAATAGTTTAGATAAATAGATTTATTTTAATACTTCCCTTCTGCATCTTAATCACGAGTTTAGCTTTTAGGGAAAGTGGTCAAGCAGTATTTTTTATGTTGTTCCTCGGTATGTTTTCGTAATGAAATCTTCAACTTCCCATGACATTTCTGAACTTGAGCGTTTGCTTGACTGAAATATTTTTTGGGCTTTTTACAAAGCTGTTAATATTATCTTTAAAGTAGTTTATGCGTTTTAGTGGGTTTCATAATTTGAGGGAGTACTAAGTGTCCAGGGCTGTTAATTCTGTGGTTCTTTTAAGGTTAACATATTACCGTTGTGATCCCTTTTTTAATACAAAGATGTCACATCTTTATTGAGATAATTCGCATGCTATAAAAATGAGCTGCTTAAATAACAATGATTTTTCAGTAAATTTACTTGTGGTGGTGAAAATGTTTTTTACTAATATGAATACTTAGAATGAGAAAAAAATCACAAATGATAAAACTTAAAAACTGATAATTACCACAAAATTACAGAATCCAGAAAAAGAGCAATTAGGTGCTTGACAGATCCCTGTAACCCTTTTTTCCTCTACATTTCTGGCTTCATTTTTCTAGCAGCTTCATTGAAATGTAATTCACATGGCATACAATTCACCCACTTAAAGTGGCTTTTAGTGTATTCGCAGTTTTGCAGCCATCACCACAATCAATCTTAGAACATTTTCACCACGCCAAAAAGAAACCTGTACTCATTAACAGTCACTCTCCAATTCCCAACTACCCCAGCCCCAGGCAACCAGTTTTTTGTCTTCTTAGATTTGCCTATCCTGGACATTCCATATAAATGGAATTGTACAATTTGTGCTCTTTTGTAACTGACTTCTTTCCCATAGTGTAATGTTTTCAAGGTTTATCCATGTCGTAACAAGAATGTATCAGTGTTTCATTTCTCCTTATGACCTAATGATCCTCCAGCTCATGGATATACCACATTTTATTTATCCGTTCATCAGTTAATGAACATTTTCATTGTTTCCACTTTTTTAGCTATTTTACATAATACTGCTAAGAACATGTTTGTGTGGACGTATGTTTTATTTCTCTTGGCTATATGCCTAGGAATAGAATTGCTAGATCATATGGAAACTGGCGTTCAACCTTTGGTGGAATTGTCAGACTTTCTGAAGTTATCCTTATTTTTTAAATTGATGTTTCCTCCTACCTCATATCTTTTAGCACTTTAGTCAAAATCAGATTAAGTGCTGAGGCTGTATTAGAAGAAGATTGTGATGTGTGACTTTAAAAAAACAAGTATACATTGACATTAACGAGGGTGTTTGTTTGTTTGTTTGTTTAGAAATTCATAGTGCCTTATGGTTGTCCTCTGGTGACTTTAATATCCTTTTGCATACATTAGGGGTAGGAATATTTTCACTTTTCCACCTAAGGAAATAACATATGACTCTAATGGAAAGTCATACTTTGTCCACACTGTGGCTTACTGAAAATCTCATATACTTGTAATGAGATAGAAACATTCTTTTTTATGTTTAGAAAACACTACGGTGGTCTATTTTGTGTATTTGTTACTTACATGTATGCTGCATCTCTCTAAACACTTATCACCCTTTAGATATGGTTACTACATTGCATTACATAATGTATGTAGAATACAGCAAATTCTAAGAAAATAATTGCTTTTTGACTGGGATCTTGTGATGGCATCTATTTCATGGGAAGTCTTTGGAAAGAATTATGGGCCAGTGCTGTCCAGTGAATTTAACTTAATCCAGTACATCCAGAACACCATTGCAACATCTAATTTGTGTAAAATAATTGAGAGGTTTCATATTATTCCTTTCATACGTTCAAAATCCAGTTTGTATTTTACAGTTATGGCATACCTCCAGTTGGACTAGCTGCATTTCAAGTGCTTGATAGCCACATGTGGCTAGTGGCTACCTTACTGGAACAGCCCATGTACGGAGTATAGCATTTAGGGAGAGGTAATTGTAGCATATTTTGATCTAACAGTTTATTTGATTAGAAATGATGAAGAGTACAAAGTCCTAGAGTTTAGTTTAATTTGATCTCTAACTTTGTGTATGACCTTGGGGGAAATCGCTTAGTCTTATGGTTCTTTCATCTGTAAAACTAGAGGTACTTGACATCTGCTTCATGAGTGTTGTGAAGATTAATAGGTAATGTTAGGAAGATGCCTGGCAATTCTCTGAGCGTTTTATCACCTTCAGCTTTTCTGTTTGGGGGGAGGGAAGGGATTTAATAGGATTCAGTATAATTGATTCTCTTACTCCCTTAGTTTCAGTGGCTCTTTTTTCTCTCTGCTTGTATAACTTGTTACATTGAACAAAATAGAAAAAGTTTTTAATACAGAGTCATGTAGTTGCTCATTGAAGGGCAGTTTAGACACACCACATTAGTGATCCTTTTAAAGTTTTAATTTCTGAGTGTTGGAGTTGAAAGTTCATAGATTTCAATCTGATATTTGTTCCTACCATTATGGCTCCTCTAAAATGTGGTCATGTTAAGTTTCTTGAAAGACAAAAAGCATCAAAGAAGGCATATGGGGTTGAGTACCCATTTAAAATAATTTTCAGGAACTATCAGATGATATCCACCATGGCATGGCTGCTTCTTACAGTGTGGTTGAAGATCCCCAGTCTTAGTTTGAGAATAGTAACCATAGAAAAGAGGGTATGCAGTGCAACACAGGAAATGGGTAGTGACCAAACTTGAAATAAAAAATTTGTCAGGATAAAGTAAATTAAGCTCATATAGTTTATGTTTTTTAAAGTAGAGGGGAATTTTCTGGTAGATTTCCTAATAAATCTGCATACTTTTTATGAAAGTTCTGAGTGTCTGGGTTCAAATAGAGCATAAAATATAACTAGATCTTTTAAAAACACAACTTTAAGAAAACAACTTACCCTAAATATAAAAGAATATTAAAATGCTACATAATTAGAAACTTGTGATTATCCACACAAACACAAAATATGAAGTCAGCTTGAACTTTTTTAAAAAAGGTACTTGATTGGCAAGAGTTTAATAAATTGATCAGCTCTTTTGTTGTTTTGAAAGAGCCTTGGTGATTTGTTAAAGTGTACAGAGTGAAAAGCATTGTTAAGGTATTAAGTCTTGTTAACTTTTAGAGACTGATCTCTCTCACCACAAATCTTGGAACATATTTACTATACTTAAAATAACTCCTGTCTAATTTTTCACATAATAGTCCAAGCATGTGACAGTATGAAATATCTGATAGAAATATCGTTAGGAATTAAATGATTGTTTTGGTGCTTCCTGCCAACTTTGCTGGTTTATAAGGTAGCCAGTTTGAGAATTGCTTCATTGATAGTTTTCTTGGAGATACCAAGATGCCCTTATATTTCATAGTCACTAAGTATGTCAAAAGAATATACAAGATTGGGAAGAATTGTAGGAGTGATTTAGATTTTAAAGAATGAAGCTATTTTAGAAAAAAAAAATGCATAGGTAGTTTTTAAACATTGATTTCTAATACCTGATAGTGGTTGTGGGTCCTTAAGATATTTTTTAATGTTTTCTGGAGCAGCATTCATCTATTTGAGGCCTGTAGTGATGAATGAAACAAAAGCATGTCATCAAATTTAACCTTGATCGCTGATTTTGGTACTTACTCGCTGTTTTAGTTTTGGAACAGAAGAAAGAAGTATGACTGAAGGGAACCTTTTAAGCACCCACTGTATATGCTTTTAACTGTATTCACATTTCTCTCAATCTTATAAATATTGAATTTATTTTAAAGAAGAAATTTTAAAGAAGAAACTCTTGTGCTTTTGATTTAATAAGATAACAAAGGGAATGATTTTAATTCAGGTGTGTCAAGAGTCTGTTCTTTTTGCATGTACCATATTTACTCCATTTGACTTTCAGCCTTAGTGCTGGTCTCAAATTTGATGAAAAGGTTTTATGTGAAAGCACTGAGCATAGTCCATGGGGTATAATAGGTATTCAGTAAATGTTTTCTTTTTTTCTCAGAGGGTTCTTTGGAAATTGTGTGTCACTTGTGGACTTTCAAGCACTAGAAAACACTGTTTTCTGTGTTTTTCATTTAGGTTTGGTAAAAGACAGCGTTGGAGTTCTTCCTTTTTCTATAGTTAATATGAGAGCTATCTTTATATTGGCACCTATAAAATAAGGACATTTTTCAAAACCAAAAATACATAGTGAGAAGAATGGCCATGTTGAACCTTTTTTTCAGGTCTTAATGTTTGACTTAAGACAACTGAAATCTCATCTATTTCTGCAGTCAGTCTATTGTGATACATGTTTTGGTCTAAGTGTGTGAAGAATATCCACCTTCACACAGACAGGCAGTTGAAGAAGGAAGGTATGTGTGTTTTCATAGGCTTTTCAGGATAATTGTGGAGATTAAGTGATACTGCACCGTAATTCCACAAGAGGTAATTTCTTAAAGATTAGTTGCAATGTAGAACCTGAAGCCATATGAGTGAAGTTTTCTTACACTGTTACATTAAAATCTATTGGTCTGTCTTGCATTTCAGATGTAACTTTTACCCATCTTTTACTGATGCTTTTTGTAACACCATGCATTGGATTATTTGGAAAACATTATGTCATGAGTTATGCAGATCTTCCAAATGCTAACATATTCTTATTCAATAAAAAAATTCATGATTGTTAACCACACAATTCAGAAAAATCTTAAGTATTGAGAATCTGTCAGGTTCACAGTAGTGGATACAAGTTTTCTAAAATTCTAACTTTCCCTTGGAGGCTCAATTTTTTTTTTCTTTTTTTACCATGCCTCTGGGACAAGTTCAGAGGAAGCTGAAATTTTATCATTAGCAATAAATGCTGTAAATGGTTATCCTTGAAGCCCTAGACTCACTTTGCTCATTTTTGTGAAAACATCTTCCAGCCATGAAGTCTGAATAACCATGATTTGTCTGTCAGTCGTTTTTTCAAGTAAAAATAGTGTTCCATGAAAAAAGTGGCTAGGTCAGTTCACAACTCAGTTGCACAAGTACTTTTTCCTTGAGACAGTCTTCCTTCAGTAGAAGTTGGTATGCTGCAGAAGTGGCTTATATATAATCTCCATTTTTTTCACCAATTAGAAAAGGCCGATGTTTAATAAAAGTAATCATTTTTTACTGTTTCCTCAAGGACATTCTTAAGTGAGCTGACTTTTAAAAATATTTTAGCTGTGAAATACAGTGACTACTGTTGCGCCTTGATGTCATTGCCTTAATTCATTCTGAAGCACCAGCAGTCTTACCTCTGGCATCAATTCAGATGTTAATACAATTTTTTTTTTTAAGTATTAGTAGTATCATTAGGAAAATAGTTTTGACCCTGTCTACTCTATGTAAAGGTCTCAGAACCCACATAGGGGCCCATGGACCATACTTCGAGTACCACTCTCTTGGTTTATCATTGCTTCTTTTGCACATGAGTGTCACTTTTAATTAATACAGGCTCTTACAAGGCCTTATAGTGTAGGGGTTAAAGGAACATGGACTGTGGAGTCACTTAGGTCTGGGTTTGAACTCCGGTTTCTCCACTTAATAATTACGGAGGCTAACTTAATTCTCTCTAAGCCTTTGAAATGCTTAACAGTGCCTAGCATAAAGTACATGCAGAATAAATGGAACCTCTTACTATTTCTGCCAACTTACGTAGTCACACATTGCATCCAAGTAAACCCCTGTGTTCCATATCAAAATAACATTTTTCTTACAAAATTCCTCTTGTACCTCTATGTGCCATAATCCAAACCACATCACACAAATTGGGGAAGGCTTCCTATTCCCCTTATTTAACAGTCACCTGAAAGCCTGCTTTCTCCCACATACTTCAGCCGAATTGTCACGTATGTACTAGTTTATGACTTCATTTCTTTAATCCTATGTTGTAAGTGGGTTACTAAATGCTTTATGTAGATTTTGTAACTGTTTTCTCAAAAGATTGTAAATATAATCAGAAAATAACTATAATTCACACTACTTAGCACCCAGAATGAAAATGATTTAAGGTCATAGATACTTGTTGGTAATGCAAGATTAAGTTGATTATTAAAGATGCTAAACTTTGCCAGGCAGTGTCTCATGCCTGTAATTCCATTGCTTTAGGAGGCTGAGGCGGGAAGATTGCTTGAGGCCGGGAGTTTGAGACCATCCTAGGCAATATAATGAGACGTTGTCTCTACAAAAAATAAAAATAAAAAATTTAGCTGGGCATGGTGGCACACACCTGTAGTCGTGCCTATTTACGACGCTGAGGCAGGAGGATTGCTTGAGCCCAGGAAGTGGAGGCTGCAACGAACTGTGACCATGCCACTGCACTCCCACCTGGGTGACAAGAATGAGATCTCATCTCAGATAGATAGAAATTTTTAAATGCTGACTTATTTTCTATTGTTGTCTATTCACTATTTGGACAAAATTTGGTCACCTGTCATTTTTTCCCTAAATTTTTATTTACTTTAAACTTAATGTAAATTATGTTTTAATTAATGATGTATTTTGACAAACTTGGAATTTTATGAATTTTTTTACTAACAAAAGTCGGAATCCTAAGATAGTGTGTTTTTTACTAGTTCAGTATGGAATTGTCTAATATTAGAAGGTGAATCATACAGTCTATCTCAATGTCCTGTTCTTTAATGAAAACTTTAGTTTGCACATATCTACTCTTTATGTTTTTTAAAGTATGTCTTTCTGGACCCTTGAGGTAGGTGTTACATAAATTTATTCAGTTGAGTAGTTTTATCCTGAAAGATCAAATTAAGTGGTCTCTGCTTGGTTGTATTAAATGGCCCTGTCCTGTTCGCCACCTATTCTGTCTTTTCACTGACTTTTTAGCCACTTTAAGCTGTTACTGGTTCAGAAAAACAAGCAAGATAATACCTTAAGGTTTTCAAATAATTGTTACATCACTCCTGGTTCTTTAGTAGGTATGAAACCCAAATATTTTCCATCTCTCTTTAAAGTGGTGCAGAGGGTTTGGTTCCTTGAGGCTGGGAGTTTTAGACCATCCCAGCCAGTATAGTGAGACCTTGTCTCTACAAAAAATAAAAAATTTAGCTGGGTGTGGTGGCACACACCTGTCATCCTACCTATTTAGGGTAGGTTTGGTTCCTTATTTCACTTTTGAATATTATGTGGAGATGTTCATTTTTTTACAGATATATCTATAGAATTGGGTTCATTGTTGATCAGCTGTTATCAAACACCTTAAATTTGTTCACATTTTTTCTCTTAATGTCGTGAATAATTTTTCCCAATTTCCTTTTTATTCTCCAGCTTTAAAACAATGACAGTACAGGTTCAACGTCCAAATCCAAAAATCTGAAATCCACAATGCTCCAAAATCTGAAACTTTAAACACCTACGTGATGCTTAAAGGAAATGCTTATTGGAGCATACCAGATTTTGGATTAGGGATGCTCAATCTCTAAGTATTATGCAGACATTCTAAAATCCACAAAAATCCAAAATCTGAAACACCTGTGTTCCCAAGCATTTCACATAAGGGATACTCAGGGATGAAAAGCTTAATTAAGACCAATAAACAAATAAAAAATAGGATCCATCTCAGTCATTAGGGAAACACAGCTCTAAAGCATAATGAGATACCACTTCACACCCACTAGCATGGCAGTATATAAAAAGATAGAGAATAACAGGTGTTGGTGAGGATGTGGAGAAAGTGGAACCCTCATACATGCCTGATGGGAATGTAAAACGGTACGGCTGCTTTGGAATGCAGTTTGGCAATTCCTCAAAAAGTTAAACAGTTAACATGTGACCCAGCAGTTCTAATTAGATATAAATCCAGGAGAATTGAAAACATATGTCTGCACAAAAACTTGTAAATGAGTGTCCATAGCAGCATTATCCATAACAGCTAAAAGAAGGAAACAACCTGGCTGGGCGCGGTGGTTCACACCTGTAATCCCAGTACTTTGGGAGGCCAAGGCGGTCCGGCTCACTGAGGTCAGGAGTTGGGAGACCAGCATGACCAACATGGAGAAGCCCCATCTCTACTAAAAATACAAAATTAGCCAGGCGTGGTGGCGCATGCCTGTAATCCCAGCTACCTGGGTGGCTGAGGCAGGAGAATCGCTTGAACCCGGGAGGTAGAGGTTTTGGTGAGCTGAGATCAGGCCATTGCACTCCAGCCTGGGCAACAAAAGCAAAACTCCATCTAAAAAAATAATAATAATTAAAAATAAATAAATAAATAAAAGAAGGAAACAACCCAAATACCCGTTAACTGATGAATGCATAAACTAAGTATGGTATATACATACAATGGAGTATTGTTCCACTATAAAATGAAGTATAATAGTTCACCCTTAGCTGCAGTTTCAGTTACCTGCAGTCAACTGTGATCAGAAACTAGGTGAATACGATACAATAAGATACTAGTATTTAGAGAGAAAGAGATCCCACATTCACAATTTTTTTACGGTATATTGTTGTAATTGTTTCATTTTATTAGTAGTTATTAATCTCTTACTGTGCCTAATTGGTAAAGTAAGTTTTATCATAGATATGTAGGCATAGGAAAAAACATACTACATGTAGAGTTCAGTACTATCTGCAGCTTCAGGCATCTACCGGGGTCTTGGAACACATCCTGTGCAGATAAGGGGGGGACTATTGTACTGACACATGCAATGGTATGGATGGACCTTGAAAACATTATACTGCCTGAAAGAAGGTAGTCACAAAAGATCACATTCTATAATTCCAATTATATTTGAGAGGGTATAGTAAATAAGTAAATAAGTAAAATAAAAAACTCTTTTTCCTACACTGTCCTTTCACACAGTCACTCAACACAACACTTCTAACACCAGATATATGGGGTTTTTCCCCACACACCAACTAAGTAGTCAGTTTTGCAATGGGCACCTGCTAGGTATCCACTGATTCAATTTAATTCTGACACTGTCTACCTGGAGATAATATCAGATTTCAGGTAGAGAGCTCAGTCCCATGGGAGTGTCCCCCACTTCAGATGGAATCACAAGCACAGGTTAAGGCTTGTGCCTCTGACTGACTGGCTATAACATAGAGTTCACACTACCTGCTCCTTGGGTTCAATTAGCTTGCTAGAATGGCTCACAGAACTCAGGGAAACACTTTCCTTATGTTTACTGATTTTTTTTTTTAATAAACGATATTACAAAGGATACAGATGAACAGCCAGATGTGGTATGCGGGAAGGGGCACTGAGTTTTCGTGCTGTCTAGGCACCAGCGTGTGTTGAGCTATCCACAAGTTCTCAGAACCCAATTATTTTGAGTTTTTATGGAAACTTCATTGGGCATGATTGATTAAATCATTAACAATTGGTGATCAGCTTAACCTTCAGCCCCTTTTCCCTCCCCAGAGGTTGGAGGGTGGCGCTGAAAGTGCCAATTTTCTAGTCATGTCTTGGTCTTTCCAGTGATCACACCTCATTCTGAAACTATCTAGGGCCCCCCAGGAACCAGTCATCTCATTAGCCTTCAAAAGACGCTCATCACTGCATAGATTTTAAGGATTTTAGAAGTTGTATATCTGGAAATGGGATGAAGACCAAATATTTAACAGTATCACAATATGAAATGTCCAGGATAGTGAAGTCCATAGAGACAGAAAATAAATTAGTGGTTGCCAGGGGTTGGGACAGAGGGAAAAGGGGGAATGATTGCTTGTGGGTGTGGGGCTGATTTTTGTGATGTTGAAAGTCATCTGGAGTTAGATGATGGTGGTTAATGCACAACTTTGTGAATGTACTAAAATAACTGAATTGTATACTTTAAATGGGTGAACTATATGGTATGTGAATTATATCTCAATAAAGATGTTATATTAATATTTAAAATGACAATAGAAAACGTAAGAGATGAGTGGAAGTTGTGAAACTTTCCACTGTTTGGGGGTCACAGTTGAACTCTAAGCAGCTCTTTTTCACTGACTTTCCCTTCTACCCTTCCTTGTATTGAATTCATTTGTTAAGCAAATGTTTATTCAGCATCTGTATTGGAGCTTCTGTTGGAGGTTCTGCACAACATAGGCTGAGTTCCTATTCTCATGAAGTTTACATTCTAACAGGTCCAAATCTCTAAGATCTCTCGGTCAGCCTTAAGCTGACACTATGGGTATATTCAGTCAGTATGAGCTAGATTCCTTATGTTTCTTTCCTAAACTCAAATTTACAGTGAGTACTATACCTTAATTTTGAAGAGAAAGAAAAGCCTAAATGTTTTGTGTCTGATATCTCCTTGAGATTTATGCAAAAGCTTAGTTTTTAACATGGGAACACCTAGGATTGTATCTCTTTAGCTATTTGCCATTAGGAAAATTTAATAATAATTTTTTTCAGCCTCCATTTCTGCATCTGTAGAATTAAAATCCTATCTTAGTGGGGACTTGTTTTGAATTAGGCTTTTAAGAATGCAAGGAACACATCCTTATTCAGACTAGGTCAAGTAGGATGGGATGTTAGGAAAGTTCAGGGACCAGTTCTCATATTATCCAAGACATGTCAGGTAGGATTGTTTAGATGGTAGGTGTTGATGGATCTTCAGAGTTCTGCTCTGCCAGCTGCTAAGTCAGCTACTAAGTTTTATTTTCCCTAGCTACTGACTGTCTTAGTCTTTATGTAATTCTATGTTAAATTACTAAGATAGATAATCTGACTGAGCTAATAAGCTGTGCCCAAGCTGAAGCAGATTGTTTTTACTACTGGCCTGTTTATGGATTGGCTCTTCCCGAGTCAGGTGCTTTCTTCCCAACTCCCACTACCAGTCTTCTGTGATGTGAGGAGTATGGGGCTATCACATGAGAAGTAACATCATTTGACTGCTTCTTCAGGAGCACCCCTGGAAAGAGCAGTTTCTTTTAGACAGGGTTGTAAATATGACATTACTTTAGCTAATGTCCACCTCCGTTCTTACTTTCCTGTTAACTTTCTACTCACTGTCATAATCTGAGGCAAATCGTTATTGTCTCATCTCCAGAGTGGTTACCTTGTTTTTTAAAAATAATAATAATGAAGTAAATGAATTCTCACCTCTCCTGCTTCATTAGCTTCTCACCACATTGAGCTTCCATACTCCTTACTGAGACCTCCAAGGCCATACCATATTTGGTCCTTGTCTACTTCTCCTCCCTCTCATTCTACTGTCTCCCTTAGTTACTTGTAGTGTCATTCATTCATCTTCTTTTAATTCCACTAACACATCAGTGGTGTTTTCCTCTGCTGCTCTGTCTGTGAGAATGCTTTCTCTGCCCCTCCTGTTCCTTTCTCTTCCCTTCATTTACATGGTTATTTCTCATCCTTTGAATCTCAGCTTCAAAGTCATTTACTCACAGAGGCCATCCCCTTGTTTCCTTAAGAGCACTGATGATAATTTGTGTGTTTACTCAATGTTAGTTTCTCCCATCAGACTATAAGCTCCCTGAAACTTAATCTATTTTGTATACCACTATATTCTTAAGTCTCATCACAGAGCCTGGTATATAGTCAGCATTTAAGTAACTATTTGAGGGAATTAAATGAAAAATTTTTTAAAAGAAAACAGGAGTGTACTCTGATTAGAATTAGTAACTAAATTAGAATTTTTATTTTTAAGGTTATCTTATGTATTCTTATATAAATTTATGGAGAACAAGTGCAATTTTGTTACATGTATAGACTGCATAGTGATGAGGTCAGAATTTTTAGGTCAATTCTTTCTTTCTCTTGATAGAAGTAATGCATGATCATTTTAAAAATAATTTTTGGAAAAATTAAAATAATCTTTCATATTCTCACTACTGTTAGTCTTTTGGATTGTTTCCTTTTTCATGTGTACATTTTTTCAAACATATTTGAACTTAATTTGAATTCTCATGAGAGTAACTCATGTTAGAATACAGCAAAGATTTTCATCCTTGGCACTATTGACATTTTGGGCCAGATAATTTGTCGGGGGTGGGGGAGTGTCCTGTGCACTGTCGGATGTTTAGCATCATCTGTGGCCTCTACTTACTAGATGTCAGTAGCACATCCCACCCTCCTAGTTGTGACAACCAAGAATAGTCTTCAGAAATTGCCAAATATCCCTTGTGTGGCAAACTCACCCCAGATGAGAACCATTAGAATGCAGTTACTTTGGTAAACTTCCCAGAACATCATTGCTATTTTCACTTCTCCACCCAGAAACCTTCAATGGCTTCCTATTATCTCTAAGAGGCACTGAGAAGTTCTTAATTAGCTAGGCATTTCAGGCTCTCAATTTGGGTTAACAGGTATTTGAGTGTTTACTGCATAAATGCTAGTAAAGTGAAATTACTTGTCCAAATTCTTACCTTTTTAGTTGATAACTCCCCCATCCAACTAACTTCATCTCTGACTCTCTACTTCAGGCTAGTGAACCCACCTCACGTTTAACATTCAGTTCTGCTTTTTCTATATTTGCTTTTGCTGGGTCTCTCCTGGAAACACCTTCTAGTCTCCCCTTTACCTTGCCATTTCTTATTTATGCTTCCAGGTTGAACTTAAACCTCCACAACTCAGTTAAGTTTTCACTAATCACATCAATTCATATGAATCTTCCCTTTACTGAACTCTTAGAGCAGTTATTTATGTACCTATATTTGGGTATTTTCTCCTGTAAGACAATGTTTTTACTTTTCATATGTTTTTGTAGAGAAAAGAGTATTGCAAAAGGATATGTATGGCTTTGTATGCCAACAACTTGGATAACCTAGATGAAATGGATAAATTCCTAAAACACATAACTTGTCAATACTGAATCATGAAGTAGTAAATCTGACTAGACCTGTAAGTAGTAAGGAGATTGAAACAGTAATTTTAAAATCTCCCAACAAACAAAAGCCCAGGATCATTGGCTTCACTGGTGAATTCTACCAAACATTTAAAGAAGAATTGATACCAGTCCTGCTCAGACTCTTTCAAAAAATGGAAGAGTTCCAAACTCAAGGCCAGCCCTACTCTGATACTAAAACCAGAGAAAGACATTATAAGAAAACAAAACTACAGGCCAGTATCCTGGAGGAAAATGGTTGCAAAAATCCTAACAGAATACTAGTGCACCAAATCCATTAGCACATTAAAAGGATCACATACCATGACCAAGTGGAATTTATGCCTGGGGTGCAAGGATGGTTCAACATATGAAAATCAGTATGATACCCCACATTAACTGACTGAAGGACAAAAATGACACCGTCATACCAGTTGATGAAGGAAAAGTTCAGTGCCAAACTTTGACAAACTTCAGTGCCCTTTCATGGTAAAAACACTCAAACTAGGAATAGAAGGAAATTATCTCAACATAATAAGGGCCATATATGAAAAGCCCACAGCAAACAACATATTTAATGATGAAAAACTGAAAGCTTTTCCTGTAAGATCAGAAATAAGGCAGTGGCAGTGTGTGCTGGTTCATGCATATAATTCCAGTGCTTTGGAAGGAGGCCTACGTGGGAGGATCACTTGAGCCCAGGAGTTCGAGAGCAGCCTGGGCAATATAGCAAGACCCTGTCTCTACAAAGAAGAAATAAAAACTATCCAAGAATGCTGGCATGCACATGGAGTCCCAGCTACTCAGAAGGCTGAGGAGGGAAGATTGCTTGAGCCCAGGATTTTGAGACTGAAATGACTGCCACTGCACTGCAGCCTGGGCAACAGAGTAAGACTCTTTCAAAACAAACAAGGATGCTCACCCTTGGCACTTCTCTTCAACATAGTACTGAAAACGCTAGCTAGAGCAGTTGGGCAAGAAAAAGAAATGAAAGACATCCAAATCTATAACAAAGGTGTAAAATTATCTCTGTTCACAGATGACACAATCACACTGAAGATTCCACAAAAATGGTTAGAACTAATAAATTCAGCAAAGTTGCAGGATACAAAATCAACATAGAAAACAGCTGTGTTTCTATACACTAACAGTGGACAATCTGAAAAGGGAATTAAGAAAATCTCATTTCCAATAGTGTCAAAAAAAAAAACTTAGGAATAAACCTAACCAAATAAAGGCTTGTATGCAAAACATTGCCGAAAGAAATAAACACAAACGGAAAAAAATCCAATGTTGATGGAAAACTTAATATTGTTAAAATGTCCATGATAACCCAAAGCAGTCTAAATATTCCATTGCAAGCTCTATCAAAATCATGGCAGCATTTTTTACAGAAATAGAAAAGCAGCCTTAAAATTCATAAGGTACCACAAGGACTCTGAATATCTAAAACAATCTTTAGAAAGAAGAGGCCTGGAGACCTCATGCTTCCAGACTGAAAGACATATTACAGAGCTACTGTAGTCAAGTCAGTATGGTACTGGCATAAAGACATAAACAGTGGAACAGAATAGAGAGCCCAGAAATAAACCACTGCATATTCAGGCAAATGATCTTCAACAAACACACCAAGACTACACATTGGAGAAAGGATAGTCCTTTAACAAATGGTGCCGGGAAAACTTGATATCCACCATGCAAAAGACTGAAATTGGACCCTTGTACTACATACAAAAATCAACTCAAAATGGATAAAAGACTTAAACATAAGATCTGAAACTGGTAAACTGCAAGAAAATGGAGAAAGTTTTATAACTTTTGTCTTGGCACTGATTTCTTGGATAAGATGCTTCAAAACTATAGAAGCAAAAATAGACAGATGGAACAACATCAAACTGAAAAGTTGATGTGCCGCCAAGAAAACAATCAAGAGTGAAAAGACAACCTGCAGAATGTGAGAAAATATTTGCAAATGATATATCTGATAAAAGATTAGTATCCAGAATATATAAAGAACTCCTAAAACTCAACAATAGCAAAAATCCTATTTTAAAATGTTCAAAAGGCTTGAAAAGATGTTTCTCTAAGGAAGATAAACAAAATAGCCAATAAGCACATGAAAAGATCAACATCAGTAATCATTAGGGAAATGTAGATCAAAACAACTCTACCATCTCCCATCTATTAAGATGACTGCTATAAAAATAACAAAAACAAAATAACTGTTGGTGAAGATGTGGAGAATTCAGAATCCTGTACATTATTGGTGAGAATGTAAAATGGTGAAGCTACTATGAAAAACAGAATGGTGGTTCCCAAAATGTGAAAAACAGAATTATTATATGACCCAGCAATTCCACTTCTGGGTATATATCCAGATGAATTGAAAGCAGTAACTAAGATAGTTGTACACTTTAGTTTATAGTAGCAGCATTTGCAGTATCCAAAAGGTGGAAGCAAAAGGTTATTTAATGTATAAAATAGATACATAAAATGTGTATGTACATACAGTGGAATATTATTTAGACTTCAAAAGGCAGGAAATTCTGACTCATTACAACATGGTGAATCATAAGCATTATGCCAAGTGAAATAAGCCAGTCACACACAAAAAAATACTGTATAATTCCACTTATACAAGGTACCTAGAATAGGCAAATGCATAGAAACAGGAAGAGGAATGATGGTTGCCAGGGGATAGAGGGAAGGAGATAGGGAGTTGTTTAATGGATGTAGTGTTTCGTTTTTGCAAGACCAGGATAGTTTTGGGAGATATGATGCACAACAGTACAAACGTTCTTAGTGCTATTGAACTCACTCTAAAATAGTTAAAATAGTAAAGCTTATGTGTTTTTTACTACAGTTTTTCTTAAATTTCTAAATTTTAAAGTAGTTAAGATAGTACATTTTATTGTTATGTATATTTTACCACCACCACCACCAACAAAAAAACCAGAGCACTAACAACATCACATGCCAGTGAGGATGTGGAGCAACAGGAACTCTGATTCATTGTTGGTTGGGAAGGCAAAATGGTACAGTCACTTTGAGAGGCAGTATAAAACTGAACATACTCATGCCATATGACCCAGCAATAGCACTCCTTAGTAATTACTCAAATGAGTTCAAAACTTAGGTCCACACAGAGCAGCTTTATTAATAATTGCCGAAACTTGGAAGCAACTAAGATGTCCTTCAGTAGGTAAGTGGATAAATTGTGGTATATCCAGACAGTGGCGTATTAGTCAATGCTAAGAAGAAATGAGCTATTAAGCCATGAAACGATGTGGAGAATCTTAAATGCATGTTGCTAAAAGAAATAAGACAAACTGAAAGACTATATACTTCCAACCATCTGACATTCTTTAAAAGATAAAACTATAGAGACAGTAAAAAGATCAGTAGTTGCCAGGGGTTGAGAGTGAGGAAGATGAATAAGGAGAGCACAGAGGATTTTAGGGCAATGAAAATACTGTTTTGATACTAATGGATGCATATCATTATACATTTGTTAAAACCTATAGAAGTATGCGACACCAAGAATGAACCTTAATGTAAATTATGGACTGTGGGTGATAGTACATGTAGGCTCATCAGTTGTAACAAATGTACCACTCTGGTAACAGGATGTTGATGTAGTGGGAGGCTTTGCCTGTGTGGGGGCAGGGAATATATGGGAACTACCTGTACTTTTTACTGTTTTCCTGTAAATCTAAAACTGCTTGAAAAGTAGTCTTTTGTATGGTATGGTATCATTCATGTAAAAATCCTAAATATATAAAATTGGTGATACGCAGTAAAAACACCAAAACACCCATGAGAATCTAATCAGGCAATTAGGAAAATCATTGCATCTGGCAGAGAAAAATAAGGGGAGGAGAGGATTGTGGATAGAGTGAGATTCTAGCAGTATTCATAGCACTTTAAAATGTTTATTCAAAAAAAGGCAAGTATGACAAGATAACTTTAATACATTGGATGTCATGAAATTTTTTTGTATATTTGACATTTCATAGTTGGAATTTTTTTTATTCATCTTATAGAATTGGTTAATTTGGGATTGCAAATGTTGTCCATTTACTCCACTGACCAGTTGGTAGAAGGGAACCATTATGGTCAGTTTACACAGATTTAGTCAAAAGCTTGCCCTGGAAACATCACCAGAAATGGGAATCGCTTTGCAGTGTGGCTTAAGAGACCAAAGAAGGGCTGGAGAGTGAGTTTCATTTCCATTTTGAGAAAAGTTAATGTTTTGTAGATACTAGGGCTCAGTTTTAGTTTTGTAACTTACTCAGTCCAGTACTATACCACGATAAATGAGACGTGGGTTAGAAGCTCTAAGTCTTGAGTGACATTTTAAGCATATTAAATAGTGTGCAGGGATGGGAATAAATGGTAGCAGAAACAGATCAGAATTCAGTAGATGAGGGATGGGGAGCGATATTGGAACCTTTGTTTATCCAAACAAAGGTTGGTGATTAACCATGTTAGTTTATAAAGTAAATGTGCATTTAGTAATCCTCATCTTATTTGACCTGTCCCCAACATTGGATATAGTTGATTGTGGTTCCTTAAAAAAGAGTATTTTCACTTGGTTCCATATTCACACAGATTCTTCTTTTTTTTGAGATGGAGTCTTGCTCTGTCACCCAGGCTGGAGAGCAGTGGTACGATCTCGGCTCACTACAACCTCTGCCTCCTGGGTTCAAGCGATTCTTCTCCCTCAGCCTCCCGAGTAGCTGGGACTGCAGGCATACACCTCCACGCCCAGCTAATTTTAGTATTTATAGTAGAGTCAGGGTTTCGCCATGTTGCCCAGGCTGATCTTGAACTCCTGACCTCAAGTGATCCACCCATCTTAGCCTCCCAAAGTACTGGAATTACAGATGTAAGATGCCGTGCCTGGCCTCGCACAGATTCTTGACTGCCTTCTATCTCACTGTCTCTCTTAGTCTTCTGCGTCTTATTTTGTGGTGCCTCAGGTTATGCTCATTTCACAGGTAATCTCATCTGGTGATCTGGTTTTAAATATTATTTGGACGCTGTCAACTTTACAAATTGATACTTTTAGTCTCAACTCTTTCTTGAACTCAAGATTCAACTGACTACTTGACATCTCATTTTGATGCATTATATTAAACTTATATCTACAAGTGATATTACGCCCCAGAACTTGCTAATCAGTCAGTCTGCCCCATCTCAGTAAATGGCAGTTCCATCCTTCAGTTGTTTGGATCAAAAACCTTAAAATCATTGTTTCCTCTCTTTGACAGTTCTGTCTAGTCTGTTAGCAAATTTTGCAGGTTCTGTCTTCAAAATATATTCAGACTCATTATGTTTTATGGTCCCCACTGCAGCCACTCTGGTCCAAGGTGTTATCTCTTGCTAGGATTACTGCACTTGTGGTATAATCCCAACATAGCAGCTGGAGTAATTCTCTTTTAAGTCAGAACATTTTTCTCCTCTCTCCTTTGCTCATCCCCCAGTGACTTCCTAGCTCACTTAGGGTAAATGCCAAAATCTGTACGGTGGCTAGCCTCCATTTCCTACCCCTCTTTGTTCATTGCATGTCAGCTACCCACCTGGCTTGATCACTCTTCTCAAGGTCTTTATTTAAAAATGTCCTTCCTGGCTTTTGAAACACTATACATTTTAACTTTATTTACAGTCTCTCACACTAAAATGCAATAAACGCCATGAAGACAGAGATTTTGTCATTTTGTTCTCTGTTTTCTCCTTAACACTCAGAACAGTTTGTGACATATAGTAGGTGGTCAGTAAACATGTGTTGGGTGAATGAATGGTTTCCTATGCACATGTATATATCTGTTTAGTATGTGAACATAACTAGAGGGCTTTTAAAATAGTGCTTTGGCGAAGTAATTCAGTAACTTACCTTTCAATGAAGATTTTTCTGTTGCTAAGTTTCATGTCTTTGAACGTAAGTTCACAAGGAAAAATTAAAGAATATTTTGAAAGTAAACACTGAAGAGAAAAAGAGAAGGAAAAATAGTTTATTTGAAGGAATATGTAACAGAAGTAGACCTAGAATGAAAAAAGTAATGTGATGTAGTGTAAAGAATATTGGACTGGATCCAGGATATCTAAGCTTTGGTATTCTTGAAGTCACTGGGCCATAGTTCCTTTCTCTGTAAAATGAAATAGTTTAAATGATTTCTGTTCTCACCAGTTACAAAATCCTGTAATACTGTTTAAATTTTTCCATAAGAAAACCATGAGTTTGAGTTTATTATGTTCTTACATCATAGAAGGAAAATGTTCCTCAATCTCTCTTGCTTTACACATTTGGTATTGTTTTGTAAATGAAAAAAAACTGTTTTTCTCCTCTGAGAATGCACCAAATCAGCAGGGAAATCAGATTCCTTCAAGCAGTAATATAAAAGCTTGGGTTCTAATGACCTTCTTAATTTGGGTATATCTCGTTTCTTCTCTTACTCTTCCTCGGTAATTTTTTCCAGTGTCTTTTCCCATGAGTTGAGTTTTCTTCAAGTCACTCAAATAATTTGTGAAATTTTATTTCTTCTGTTAAGGATTCAAAGTTTTTTGTTTTTTGAGATAAAGTCTGTCTCTCTGTCACCCAAGCTGGAGTGCACTGGCATGATCTTTGGCAGGGGGTTTGAAGATAAGTGATCATTCTTGGTAGCATTTGATCAATTCCCTTATAACCCATTAATCCTAGAGTACCTTCCCTTGTGCTCATATAAAACTTATATATGTGCTTGTTTACTAGAGTAGATTTATTTGTAGGTTGTCCTCAGTTGCCTTCTATAAGTGATTCTGAAAGTTTATCTTGCAGTGTTTCCCATCCCTGAGAGGTTACATGTGTCTCACCAAACCTATGGTCGTTTCTAAACTTTTTTCTTTCCCTGTCAAACACCATCTCTTTGCCAGTGCACACGTATACATGAACACACACACACACACAGTTTGGTAATTGTCTCTGCTACCAAAACTAGCTATTGAAAGGTCAAGGAGGCTGGGCGCAGTGGCTCATGCCTGTAATCCTAGCACTTTGGGAGGCAGGTGAATCACCTGAGGTCAGGAGTTCAGGACCAGCCTGGCCAACATGATGAAACCCCATCTCTACTAAAAATACAAAAAATTAGCTGGGTGTGGTAGCGGACGCCTGTAATCCCAGATACTCAGGAGGCTGAGGCAAGAGAATCACTTGAACCTAGGAGGCGGTGGTTGCAGTGAGCTGAGATCGCGCCATTGCACTCCAGCCTGGGCAACAAGAGCAAAACTCCATCTCGGGGAAAAGAAAAGGAAAGGTCAAGGATTCACATGTCCTTTTGGCATCATAGCATAACTTAAGGCGAGAAAAGTGCAAGATACGAAAACACCAAGCAACTGTACCAGAGCCACAAAGTAGCTCTTTATTGTTTATAATTTTGAGTTATGACTTTTTCATGATTCTTAGCATAGAAACTACATTGCCATGCATAGTAACTACAAATGACAATTACACACTTTTTGACATTGTTTTCTAAAGTTGAAAAAATTGGCTGGGTATGGTGGTTCACACTTGTAATTCTAGCACTTTGGGAGGCCGAGGTGGATGATTCACTTGAGGTTAGGAGTTTGAGACCAGCCTGACCAACATGGTGAAACCCCATCTCTGCCAAAAATACAAAAATTAGCCATACTTGGTGGTGCACACCTGTAGTCCCAGATACTCCAGGCAGGAGGATGACTTGAACCCAGCAGGCTGAGGTTACAGTGAGCCGAGGTTGCGCCACTGCACTCCAGCCTGGGCAACAGAGTGAGATTCTGTCTCGGAAAAAAAAAAGATACAGTTTTTGAGGCGTAAAAGATCTTAGGGATCTATCGAATTATCTTTACAAGTGAAGGAATTAATACCCATAAAGGTCGTGACTTGCCTATGATTTCATTAAAGGTAGAGCTGGGAGTAGTAGCCATATGCTAGTAGAGTAGTATAACCATATACTAGGAAACCATCTTGGGAGATGTATGCATTTATTTTCTCTTCTATCGTATGTCATCTCTTGCAAAAGATAGATGAATATAGAGAACTCTGAGAATTCAGATTTTTCCTTTCTTTATTTTGTAACTTTTCCAAATAGATATGTATAACTTTTTAATTTAATACATGTTCCTATTGTTTGAATGTTGAAGAGATAGTACAACTCTAATTCCATTCTTTGGAGTTAACACCTAACAGTTTTTTACATTTTGGCAATTTTAAAAAATTATATTTATGTACTAATAAATTTTCAATGCTTACAGTTTAGATATGGATCATTTTAAAGTACGGTATCTATAGACTAGAATTAGTTCTTAATATTGCTCCAATAGCTTGCCTAGATTAAGTCTGGCCTCCTACACTCAATGTATTTTCAAACTCTTCTTCACTTATGCTCAGTGTCCATTAATCTTATCACTTCTTGAAGAGATAAGAACTTGATTCTGCTTGAGAAGGCTTTTGCTCATCACTAGTAGAACTTCAGGCCTTCAATACTAGTATTAATAAGTGCTACCTCTGAGAAATAAATCTACAGATTGAAAATTTGAACTAAACTTCTTAAATGAACTTTTCTAAATGAAGGATTTTAATATGGGTTTTTATCCTTAGGAGATATTAATTATTGACCCACTTGAGTAAGCATTTAACAGTGTTAGGCATTTAAAATTTCCCTTTTATTGTCATAATGTAATTTATTTGCAAATTACATGCAGTTTGCCAACATAAATACTATTTGACAAAGGCATGATTAAACACCATGATGGCTGCTGCTGCAGAGAGAGAAAAACAAGAAATAGGAAAACATACTTTTCTAGTTATGCTATTTTAACTTTTGCTTCGCCATGTAATCGGGTTGAACAACTGTTTTACCTGCCAAATGTGTTTGGGTTGTGATGATAATTTGGGTTGAAATCACCAGTAACTCACTTTTCTCTGGAAAGTGTAGCTTAGCTTTATGTTATGTGATTGATTTGTCTCCTTGCCTACCTGTTCATTTCTGGCTTCTGGTATTCTTCAGCAGATTCCACACATGCCATCTTTCATAGTTCTTCTTTTTGTACATGCTGTATTTTCTACCTGGAATGCCTTTCTCTAAATGGATTGCCGTTCAGTCTTGAAAATTAAGCTTATATGTTACCTTTAGTAATTACTCTCTTTACTGTCAGAGCACCTTGTGTGCATGTTATTAATACATGTATTAAATAAGTACATTCAAGTAACATGTTTAGAATGGTGTTCGGCACTTGCTATTTGCTAAGTTTGGGCCTTATTACTATTTTACTAAATTATATTTCTGTATCATAAGAATGCTACCTCCTTTAGGGCATAGATATGCAGTGTCTGGTCCATCTTTGTATTTCTAATGCTTGGCAAATCGGTGATTAATAAATGTTTGAATGAATGCTTTCCAGAAGGCTCTAAATTAGTAATATACTTACTGTTAACTCATGTTGGGGAGGGAAGGCGTGTGTCTGTAGTTTGTGTGTATAACTTTTAAAAACCACTTTATTACCTATCATAAAATTCACCAATTTTAAGTACAAAATTCAATGATATTTAGTAAATTTTCGTAGTTGTGCAACCATTATCACAATTCAGTTTTAGAATATATCCTAGTTACCACACAGAAGATCTCTCATGCCTGTATAAATATTTTAATTCTTATTTTCTTTTTGTAGTGCTGTTACCTAAGTATTAACCCTCCTAAGGTATCAGTGAAAGTCAGACTGGGTGAAATAAAATCAAGGCATTATATTTCTTATCTTTGTATTATTAGAAAGAATTTTCTTTCAACTTTTTCTCCAGTGAGATTGAGTCCTAACTAAATCCCAACTTTGCTCAAGAAAATTTAAAATATCCAAAATTATACAGTAATTACTATATCGTATTTTAAATTAACAATTTTTAGGACTTTAAAGAAAAACCATGTGTCGGTAAAACTGACTTGAAAATTAGCAGGAATCAAGTAGCCACTAATTGTAAATCAAGTAGCAATTAAGTGGAAAGAAAATACTAGAATCTACACCTCATTAAAGCAGGGAAAGTGTTTAATCCCTAGTGCTTAACACAGTGATGGATGCATAGTAAATATTCGTTAAGTACACGAACTGCATTCCTTTTAAATAGAACTAGCATTCTGTTTTGACTTGTTTGAAATTTTTTGTCAACTTCTTACCCCTTTTGCCTGAATTTATAATTTTATAACTGTCTCACAAGCAAAGAACTATAAAATATCTGAGTGATCTGCCTAAACTCTGTCCACCTCCTCTGAGACAATAGCAGCGGCAGTCCTCAACCTCCCCCACTTACAGTCTTTGTCCTTTATATAGCTCTTTGGCCTATACATAAGCCTTTGGCCAGTTTGTCAGCTTTCTGGAATTCTAATTGACATCACTGCTTACTGCATCAGTATAAGTCATGTAAATTCACAACTAACATATTTTCATGTAGTATACAAAACCTGCTCTTTAAGGACAGGCTTAGAAAGTCTTATATACCCCTTTCATGGGGTCCCAAAGAACAACTGTTGTTTGCTGTAAAAACATGGCAAAATGCTGCCAGGCTGTGGTGCATAGAGTTTCTTTCTACCAGTTCGTTCATTCTCTACCTTGGAGAGGAAAAGAAAACTCTTGCTGTATAATAAAGGGATTGTCAAATTTCTTATTTTGCAAAGTTTCTGTGAAAGTGGTAATAGCCTGTTCTTATGTTGTTACTACAGTGCTAAGTTGTTTTGATAAATATTAGTAGTTTCAAATTACTGAAAAACCTCCAGATTTTGTTGTAACAAATGAGTATCAAGTAAAAAGAAAAACAGAAAATTTTTCAGGCTGGGCGCAGTGGCTCACACCTGTAATCCCAGCATTTTGGGAAGCCAAGACAGGCGGATCACGAGGTCAGGAATTCAAGACCAGCCTGGCTAACACCGTGAAACCCCGTCTCTACTAAAAATACAAAAAATTAACTGGGCATGGTGGCATGCGCCTGTAGTCCCAGCTACTCAGGAGGCTGAGGCAGGGGAATCGCTTGAACCTGGAAGGCAGAGGTTGCAATGAACTGAGATCCTTGTACTGTACTCCAGCCTGAGCGACAAAGTGAGACTCCGTCTCAAAAAAAAAAAAAAAAAAAGAAAATTTTTCGCAAATCTCTGGATTTAATAAATATGTAATATAATGGGAGAAAATTTTGGGGGGTAAACAAAACATTTATGTAAATATGCAGTATGTAGTTGTTTGGGATTTATTTATTAGTTTGCTCTAATGAAAAGAAGTTAAAGCCCATTGTACCTTAATCCTGCTACTTTAGATGAAGTGATTGCTAATAAAAACTTTCCTTAAACTGGAAATACCCCATCCCTCAGAAGTCTATTTATTTGTTGAACAGTCTTAAGTCATGCATCCTACAGATACTATTTTCTGTGCCTGAGACATAGGTCATAGTTTTTTGTTGTTAGAATCGCTTATTGATTTCATATTGTGATATTATGCAAAGTTCATTGTGTTGGTAACAGTACTTTTGCTTTAGTGTGAACGATTGGCTCTCCAATTCACTTGAACTTTGACTTCGAGAAGTGTGGAAAACAATATGGCTTGGTGGTTAAGCGGATTTGTGTGAGACTGTCTGGGTTGTAATCCTAGCCAGCTTTGGACAAGCAATTTAACTTCTCTAAGTCTCAGTTTTCTTATTTTTAAAAAGAAATAAAGGATTATTTTATTCTTACCTCATAAGGCTATAATGATTAAATGAGATAGATGTTAACACTGTAGTATTTAGCTAATTATTTTTACTCATTTTGCAGCCTATTTTATTATTTTAAAGTTGACTCTTGGTGTTTTAAAAATATCTGTACCAAAAACAGTTACATGGTATATTAGAAAGTGATAAATAGTATAGAGATAAATAAGGCAGGGAAGAGAAAGAGAAAGAGAGAAAGAGAAAGAGAAAGTACCCAAATGGAGAGTTGGCAGATGGTCAGGAAGGGAAAAGCCTTCCCATAGAGATAAAGGACTGAGCACTGCAGGTAGTAAGGGAAATGCATTCCAAACTGAGGAAATAGCAGCAGCAATAATAATAAGTTAACACACACACTGCTGTGTACCAGGGACAGTTTAAGTACTTTACATATTTTAGCTGATTTAATCCTTAACAGCAGTCCTATGAAGAAGGTGTTTTTACTATCCCAATTTTATAGATAAGGAAACTGAAGTACAAAGAGCTAGTAAGTAGTATGGCTAAAAAAAATTGAACCCGGGCAGTTTGACTCTGGAGACCATCTTCTGAGAAGTTACTATATAGTGTATTAGTTAAGGCCTTGCAACAAGAGACTTTCCAGTTTGTTCAAGAAATAGCAAAGTTGGTGTGAGTACAGCAGAATGAGATAGGTAGGAGCTAAGATCCAAACGGTGGTATTTGGGGAGGGAATGAGGTGGGAAGATTTGACTGGACATAAGCCATTGTAAAGACTGGGCTTTTAAGTCCAAAGTGGAGCATGTGAGAGCCTTTGGATATTTTTGAACAGGAAGATGATATGATCTGACTTTTAGAAAATATTTTTTACTGAGTCCTTGGACCTTTCCGTCCTTGAAGTCTGTGGGTAGAATTCAGGAGGGCCCCTGAAATTTAGAAGAAATTATATCTTTATTTTCACTAACTTATAACTGAAACAGTGTTTCCTTCACTTAATGTAGCCAGTTAACCATAGTAATATTAGAATTACCTGTGACTTTGTTACCACCAATAAAAATCACCTCGTTGTTGCATTTATGGTCATCATTACTTTGAAATTATAGTAGTTATTAGACCTACTGCTGAGATCCCATTTAATGTGGTAATAAAGAGGCACTTACACTTTTTTTTTATGTTTACAGCTCTCTTTTTTACATCTGTGTATCAAGGTAGTTTCCTTTGTAACTACATATATAGTGTGTGTGTGTTTAAAAACACTATTTGAGAAGGTGTCCATTGATTATACCAGACTGCCAGAGGAGTCCATGGCACATAAAAATTAAGACTCCTTATGAGTCCTATGAGGATTGCTCTGGTTGCTGTCATTATGATAGACTCTGGAGGAAGATAGAGGGCAAGAGCAGGAGGGCTACATGTTAGGAGACTTTTGCAGTTATCTAGTTGAGAGATAATGGTAAGTTGACCCAGAATAGTAGCAGAGGAGGCAGTGATCTGTGTTTGGATTGTATGTTTTGAAGGTTGAACCAACAGGATTTGCTAACAGATTGAATATGTAATGTAAGAGAAAAAAAATCAAGGATGGCTCCAAGGTTTTTGGTCTTTGCAGCTGCGAGGATGGAATTACCATTTGCTGAGATGGCGGGTGGAGTATGTTAAAGATCAGAAGTTCAGTTTTGGATTTAGGTTTGTGATATTTATTAGACATCTAATATGACTTTCTGAATTGTTACCGCTACATAATACACAATCATTAGAAAGAATAAGATGAACCTGTATGTGAAAACAGATTGAACTTATATTGTTTCTGAACATTCAGTTTTACAGTGAGCACACATCCCTGTAGTAAGTAATTTTAAAAATGAGAAAAATATATTTGAAAATAAAAGAATGGCCACTGTATGTCATAGAATAATTGTGTGGCCATGAAAAATAATGAAATAGGTCTTTATACACCACCATGGAATATCTCTAAGGTCTATAAACAAAGTAAACCAAAACAAGGTAAAGAACAGGATAGACAGACGTGTGTCAGAATCGTGGTAAATCTAACAGTGTTTCCTATGAGAGAAGGAAATTGTGGGTGAGCAGGAGGGCTCCTTTGGCTTTTTTTTTTTTGGCTTTTTTTTTTTTTTTTTTTTAAGCAGTTGAATTTACTAATCTTGTACATGTGTTATTTTTTGTAATATCATTGGTTCATATGAGGGGTGAGATTATGGGCTCTTTTATTCTTTGTACCTCTGTGTTTTTATAAACCTTATGTTATAGTTTTTAAAATTATGATATAGCCAATATTATAGATCTATTAATAATTTCAAAGAGATTTTTCATGTTTTGCAGTATGAATGGGAAATGAAGATTGAAAATCATTTACATAGTATGATTTTTATTATGAGTAAGATTTGACTTTATATCCATATGGCTAGAAGAAAAGATCAGAGGCGTATATTGAAATGTTAATAGTGGTTTTCTCTGGATAATGGAATTTGAGGTGATTTTAAAAATATTTTCCTTTAATTTTTTTGTAGACTATGAGAAGACAACGAAATGAAGTTGTAGTTGAATTAAGGAAGGTGAGTCTGATTAATATTGGGTACTTCTAAGCATAATTCTAACAACATTAGAGCATTGTATAGAAGATGCCAAATATATATTTTGTTTTTGTGTAAAATGTATAACTTATTGTATAACTAAATTTTATTTACCAAATTTAAACTTTTAAAAATCTCAACTGCTAAGCATTTTTCTTTAGAAAAAGGAGAGATTTTGACTAAATTTGACAAACTTTTGAAGTTGAAAAGGTACACCTTGTAACTTTATCATTGTGTAAAAACAGATATAAAGAGCTTAAAGTTTAAGTCATTGAGATACAGTTATATTAAATAGTTCTGCTATTAACGGGCAGTAGTAAGGCCCTGAAAAGAACTTGTTGCAAACTTCTTCAACTTTTAAGTATTATAGTTGAGATTATATTTATAAATTTGCTCCCAGCATTTTAAGTGAAGTTGAAATGGCCCTTGATTTTTGTAAGACATTGTTGGTTTTTGTCTAACTTTGAACTGCCCAACTTCTGCTTTGACTTTGCTTTTAGGTGATAAAGAGGAGCTCCCAGATCATGTGTAAAATGGTTTAGTACTTTTAAATAAATATTTGTGTTTGGTTCTGGCTTAAACTGTACACTGTATTTTTTAGTCAAACTTTTTGTTTTGTTTGTTTTTACATAGTTCACGGTTCATTAAAAATGTAATATTTGGGAATTGGGACTCAAATTAGTTTTGTGTGAGTGGTTAATTCACAATTTGGTTTAATTTTTTACATTTGAATTTTACTTTTAAAAGGCACTTCATATTTCAGTTTGTAGGCACAGGTTTGCCTGAGCTTTGTATGAAAGTATTCAGGTTTTTTTAACTCAAATTCTTTGTTTGATTTTTTTCTTTTTTTTAAGAATAAAAGAGATGAACATCTCTTAAAGAGAAGGAATGTACCACATGAAGATATCTGTGAAGACTCTGATATAGATGGTGATTATAGAGTGGTAAGTTATTGTTATTGTTATTCTGGTAAATTAAAAGTACCATTGAAAGATTTAACATTAATAAAGAATTTTAAGGTGACTTTTTAACTGAGTTTTCTCTTTAACTTTTTTCCCAGCAAAATACCTCTCTAGAAGCTATTGTTCAAGTAAGTTGGATTTTTACTCTCTCTTCATTTGTATTTCTTATCCTCAGCAGCTAATTATTATATATTTACATCATAAATTATTTTTTTTTATAGAATGCTTCAAGTGATAACCAAGGAATTCAGTTAAGCGCAGTTCAAGCTGCTAGGTAAGTTAAATTTTGAAGACATGTTTAGATTTTATAACTTACACAGGGGTTCTATTTTGAATTTTTACTATGGGGTAGACCCTGTTAATCAAATTTAACTTTGATGACAAACAATAGTAAATAGTAATAGATCAACTAAATTTATTATTTTTTTAATTCTCTGGTTTAGAGTATTAAAATTGGTGACAGTTTTTTTAACTCACACTTTTTATTTTTAGTTGAAAGTGTGTACACTGACGCTTTAATGTACATAATGCATACAGATGCCAGGGAAAGTTGATTTAACAAATTAATGCCGTAGAAATAAAAAGAAAAAGAAAAACATTATTTGTAAAGCTTTACCTTTTACTAATGAATAGGTTTAATTTTATAAAGTCAGATTCTTCAGATCCTTACCAGGTATCTAATTCTTCTCACAATCCTCATATTGATCAAACAATAAATCCAGAATTACAATCTTACTATGTCAGTGTACATAGACAAGTAGATGTAGATTAAGATTAATGACGGCTGGGCACGGTGGCTCATGCCTGTAATCCTAGCACTTTGGGAGGCCGAGGCGGGCAGATCATGAGGTCAGGAGTTCGAGACCAGCCTGGCCGATATAGTGAAACCCCATCTCTACTAAAAATACAAAAATTAGCTGAGCGTGGTGGCGGTCACCTGTAATTCCAGATCCTCGGGAGGCTGAGGCAGTAGAATCTCAACTCCATCTCAAAAAAAGAGATTAATGACTGCATACACTCCCAGTGTCTTTCCAGGTAGGAAGTACCAAGTTGTTTGAACATTCTTTTTTTTTTTTTGAGATGGAGTCTTGCTCTGTCGCCCAGGCTGGAGTCCAGTGGTGCAATCTCGGCTCACTGCAACCTCTGCCTCCCAGGTTCAAGCAGTTCTCTGCCTCAGCCTCCCAAGTAACTGGGATTACTGGCGCCCGCCACCATGCCCGGCTAATTTTTGTCTTTTTAGTGGAGATAGGGTTTCACCATCTTGACCAGGCTGGTCTTGAACTCCTGACCTCGTGATCCACCTGCCTCAGCCTCCCAAAGTGCTGGGATTACAGGCATGAACCACCGTACCCTGCCTGTTTTGTACATTTCTATTGTGAAACCTGTGCTCTCTCATATTTTAAGGGAAGAGGCAGAAAAATCTATTACTGAGACCTTTGTATTAATAAATAGGTTGGGGAAGACATGGTTGTATCATAATGCAATTTAGTGGTTGCTTTGTGTATTTATGAATGTAAGAATAACACCCTATGTTGAGTTTATCAGTAGGAAAGAGACAAGTAAGCAATTGATCCTAGTTACAGAATTTGAAAGTGGCAAAAGTTTATAGGTCCATCCAATACCTTATACAGTGCTACACGAATCTGTTTTATATTTATTAGACTTTTCCAGTATTTGTTTATCCACCTTAAATAACTTAGAACTGATAGGGAAATCATAAAATTACAGTATTGTATACCAGAGGTAAAAGAACTTAGAGAAGAATTCTTTATGTAGGCAGAAAAATCACAGAACCATTCACTTGTCAAAATAGCAAATTAATGTTTATAGGAAGAATGATTAAGAAATTGATTATGCTCATCGTTGTCAGAGTTGAATATTTGATAGTTTTGGGGCAGTTCTAATCAACATGCAATCTGCAAGAAAATTAAAGCCCAGTGTACTCTAAGAGGTTTTCAGAGTATGATCTGTGGATCACTGGGAGATTCCAAGGCAATTTCATGGGGTATGCAAGAGCAAACTGGTTTTCATAATAATTCTAAGACTTTATTTGCCTTTCTTTCACTGTGTTAACGTTTACACTGGTATTGCAAAGCAACTGTGAGTAAAATTGCAGGTTCCTTAGTACAAATCAAGACAGTGGCATGAAGCTGGTTTTATATTATATTTTGTAAAAATTGTATTATTCACCATTATGTAGAGAATAAAAGCCATTTCTCTTTTAAAATATCCTCAGTGAAGTGTAAAAAAAAATTTTTTTTAATTAAATTTTCACCCTTGATCTCATGAAGCCTTGTTTGAGAAGGTTTAAGACTGGGTTAAGACTCTAAGTATTTGTTTTTTTCGTTTTTCTGTTTTTTTAAATTTCCACTTATGCTAAGCACTGTGCCGTGTGTTGAGGAACTAGCATGTGGTATAATTCTTTCTTTTTAAGAATTTTATAAGCTAATTGGAAAGGCAAAACTGTATTTAAAAAAATAGGGGGCTGGGTGCGGTGGCTTATGCCTGTAATCCCAGCAGTTTGGGAGGCCGAGGCCAGGGGATCAGTTGAGGTCAGGAGTTTGAGACCAGCCTGGCCAGCATGGTGAAACCCCCATCTCTACTAAAAATATAAAAGTTGGCTGGGTGTAGTGTCACATGCCTGTAATCCCAGCTACTTGGGAGGCTGAGGTGGGAGAAGTGCTTGAACCTGGGAAGCAGAGGTTGTAGTGAGCCGAGGTAGCACCACTGCGCTCCAGCCTGAGTGACAGACTGAAACCCTGTCCAAAAAAATAAGTAGTGATAACACCAAATGTAGGGCTATGCTGTATAAATCCTCTTGAAATTCAAAGATGGTATTATGTAAAACACAGAACTTGAACTTTGAATAGAGTTTGAATACATAGAAGACGGGGCATTTCAAGTGAGGGGTTTAGGATAGGTTCAATCTTATTTCGATTGAAATGATGCGACAGACAACTAACCTGTTGTTGAGTTACAGAGAATAAGATTAGTTATAAGATGGAGCCAACTTGTGAAGTAGTTTTAAGCTAGGTCAAGGAGTTTACATTGATAAAGGTGGTAAATAAGCAGCCATCACAAAGTTTATATAGGGACATGATTTGGTTAAGCTTTCATAAACATTGCTTTTATATAGTAATACAGGGTATTCCAGTGGGTGAAGATATGATTAGGCTACACTGAGGACTTACCAGCTAAACCTGTAGTCTCATACATGTGAAAATAGGCAGTAGGTTTTGTTTTTATCTTATAAACTCCATGAAAGCAGTGATGTGTCTGTCTTTTTTACCTCAGATTCTCTAGCATCTCTCTGGCTGTTTTCCTGTCAGTCACTGTGCTTATTCCATTTCTCTTTAGTTGCTGAGATGAAAATGTTGTTGGACTTTTATGACTTTTAATTTGGTGTGTAAACTAGAATGAAGAATTAGGGACTAATATCAGCTCTAAACATATTCCAGCAGCCTACCTGCTTTCGTCACTTGACTCTATTGTGACGTAGTGTGAATAATTTTGGATATTTTGGTGACCTCTTAATTCCTTGCTTAGCAAGGTAAATGCTGTGTTGAAGAAATCTGCCCATTTTTTTCTCTGAACTCAAAATTATGTCCAAAAGTAACATTTTTTTAAAAAAAAATTAGTTTTCTTTTTATAAGTCACAATCAGGGCTTTACTGAGGGAATAATATTATTGTACCATTAAAAGTAGTAAAGTGGCCAGGCTCCGGGGCTCACACTGGTAATCCCAGCACTTTGGGAGGCCAAGACGGGTGGATCACCTGAGGTCAGGAGTTCAAGAGCAGCCTGGCAAACATGATGAAACTCCATCTCTACTAAAAATACAAAAATAGCTGGGTGTGGTGGCGCATGCCTGTAATCCCAGCTACTCGGGAGACTGAGGCAGGAAAATCACTGGAACCCGCAAGGCAGAGCTTTCAGTGAGCCAAGACTGTGCCACTGCACTCCATCCAGCCTGGGCAACAGAGTGAGACTCCATCTCAAAAAAAGGTAGTAAAGTGGTTCATATCTATATTCTTATTTTTTTAATTATTTGTCATCTCTATAAATTTAATTTATATATCATTTTATAAATTTAGAGAAAAGATTGCATTATATAAATTGTTAATTTCAGAGAAGGCACTTGTACCAGATATTCAGATTTATGTTAATATTTGTCAAATATGAATTTAAATTTAATCATAATATTGTATGTTATTAAGTTTCACAAGGGTGTTTTTATCTCTTACAGGAAGCTTTTGTCCAGTGATCGCAATCCACCAATTGATGACTTAATAAAATCTGGAATATTGCCCATTTTAGTCCATTGTCTTGAAAGAGATGACAAGTGAGTACATTATTATTTTTTTTTAATTTAGAATGTATCCTTTGGAGAAGACAAGACTCTCTAGTAATTAGTTTGATCTTTAAAGAAAAAAGAAAAGGGCTAAGGGATGGTGTTGAAAAGTCAAAGTGAAAAACAGTGCAAGATTTGTTAACACCAAGAGATGACGGTAGTAGCCAAACAGGAACTTGAGAATGATAAATTTAACTTTTAAGCCTTAATTGGCAAGAAGTAGTTTGACCAGGTAGGTACTTGAGAGAACTGTTTGGGGAGTAGTATGCAAGTATCTTAAAAAGATTTCTTACTAAAATTAAGGATGCTGGAGAAGGTTGTATGCTTTTTATACTGAAGAGATGTTTGAAACAGTTGTTGAGGGTTAAAAAAATATGCTGGATGGATAGATATCTTTTGAAACAAAATATTTAATGCATTTGAAATGGTAGAGGGAAGAATGGTTAGATATTTGGCCCAATGTAAAAATCCTGCTGTTTAAATATACTTGTTTTTTTGTAGTCCTTCTTTGCAGTTTGAAGCTGCATGGGCTTTGACAAACATTGCATCTGGAACTTCTGAACAAACTCAAGCTGTAGTTCAGTCCAGTAAGTTGGTTATTAACAAACATAATTGCATTTTTTTAAAAGAAGTCAGTAAAAAATAGTGATTTTCCCAAGAAACTATGGCAATTTACATTATAAAATAATAGCTACTACATAGTTATTGAAATAGGTCAACTTAAGTATGTTGCTTTAATCTTCTTATTCTGGTGACTGATGTTTTGTATGTCCAAAAATTCACTTGATTCCTTTCTAAATATGAGAACATTTCCTAATTATAGTAGCAGATTAAATTATTATTGTTACACTTTATTTATAGGACATCAGTAGAAATAAAGGAGTTTTTCCTGTTGCCACATTGCCTCTCAGCCTCTCTTTTTTTGTTTTTGTTTTTTTTTGTTGTTGTTTTTCTTTTTCAGACAAGATCTTACTCTTTTGCCCAGGCTGGAATACAGTGGCACAATCTCGGCTCACTGTAGCCTTGGCCTCCCAGGCTCAAGAGACCGTTCTGCATCAGTCCACCAAGTGGCTGGGACTACAGGCATGTGCCACTGTGCCTAGCTAATTTTTGTGTTTTTTTGGTAGAGACAGGGTTTCGCCATGTTGCCCAGGCTGGTCTCTAACTCTGGGCTCAAGTGATCAACCTACATTGGCCTCCCAGAATGCTGGGATTATAGGCATGAGCCCCTACACCCGGCCTCAGCCTCTCTCAATGAGATTTTTATCTTTTTTTTTTTTCTGAGACGGAGTCTCGCTCTGTCGCCCAGGCTGGAGTGCAGTGGTGTGATCTCGGCTCACTGCAAGCTCCGCCTCCCAGGTTCATGCCATTTTCCTACCTCAGTCTCCCGAGTAGCTGGGACTACAGGTGCCTGCCACCACGCCCAGCTAGTTTTTTGTATTTTTAGTAGAGACGGGGTTTCACCGTGTTAGCCAGGATGGTCTCAATCTCCTGACCTCATGATCCACCCGCCTCAGCCTCCTAAAGTGCTGGGATTACAGGTGTGAGCCACCACGCCTGGCCATATCATATATTTTAAAGAAATCTTCTATAAAGTAGTCCTAGTTGAAAGAATGGCTTGAATTTTTTTTTCATTGTTATTATAATAGGGTTGCTTTTTTTTGTTTCAAGAGATGTAAGTGGAAAATTACTATTGGAAGTAAAACCCCGAGTGTATTGTCTTCATGAATACTATTTGGTTCTTCTACCAAACACAAAAAATAAATAATTTTGAAGAAGATACTTTTAAAATCCTCTTTAAATGTGTAAGCAGCATACTTCTCTGAGCTTATTAAAAATGTAAGCACTAATTTGTACATTTTGAAGGGGAACAAAGATGTTATCTAAATAATCATTTTATTGTAGACACTTGTAATATTACTTAGAAAAGATAATTACCTCACATCCTATTAAAACTGGTTTAGTTTTGGGTTCAGGTGGTTTTTATTGTGGTTTTTTGGTTTTGTATAGCTATTAGGTAAATTTTATGATTTTGTAACAATGTTTTATTCCCTCTCATACTTTTTCCATTCCGTTATGTACGTTCTCTAAAGATTAGAAAAAGACTTAGAATTTTTTTTGACCTTGCTAGTCTGCTTTAATACCAAAAATAATAAATAAATGAGGTTGGGCATGGTGGCTCATGCCAGTAATTCCAGCACTTAGGGAGGCTGAAGCAGGCAGATCACTGGAGCCCAGGAGCTAGAGACCAGCCTGGACAACATGGTAAAACCCCATCTCTACAAAATGCAGGAAAAAAAAATTAGCCGGGCTTGGTGGCATGCACCTATAGTCCCAACAACCCAGGAGCCTGAGGTAGGAGGATCAGTTAAGCCAGGGGAGGTCAAGGCTGCAGTGACCTGTGGTGGCACCACTGAACTCCAGTCTGGGCAACAGAGTGAGGCACTGCTTCAAAAACAAACCCATAAGTGAATTACTTTTTATTACAAGCATGATTGAGCTACATATACTTAAATAGTGCTTTTTAAAGTAATATCAGAAGGAAAGAAGAATCGTTTGTTCAGTGCAGTATTTTGTTCGGATACAGACGTATCTCTGTTTCCCATCCAGTTGAGTAACAGAATCACTTTCTGATTCAGAAGATCTCACATGGCCCAAGAATCACTAGCCTGTCTTAAAGACCCACATGTGTTAACATAAATTTGTGTTCAAAAGTTACTTCAGGCTGGGTGCAATGGCTCATGTCTGTAATCCCAGCACTTTGGGAGGCCAAGGCAGGCACATCATTTGAAGTGTCATGAGTTTGAGACTAGCCTGGCCAATATGGTGAAACCCTGTCTCTACTAAAAATACAAAAATTAGCCAGGTGTGGTGGCTCACACCTACAGTCCTAGCTACTTGGGAGGGTGAGGCAGTAGAATCACTGAAGCCTGGGAGGCAGAGGTTGCAGTGCGCCAAGATTCCACCTCTGCCTTCCAGTCTGGATGACAGAGCGAGACTCCGTCTAAAAAAAAAAAAAAAGTTACTTCAATAATGTACTTTTTTTTTTTCAAATTAGAGATAATACTTAATCTATAAGGAATTAATCTTGAAATTAATTCCAGGTTTAATTGTCAATGAAATTTCACAAGCCTAATTTAACATTTGTCTGTATAACTCATTTTGATACTGAGTAAATAGTTGCTGGTCGAAATTCTTCCAATAATGCTATTCCAATAAAATTCATTTAATGAGGCTATATTTTAAATATAGTTTTATAGATTGCCCTTTTTTTTGAAGTGTCAGCAAAAAAATACTGATTTTTGGTTTATGGTATCTTGAACCTTAAGTATTGTTATTTTTTCCTGCATCAGATGCTGTGCCACTTTTCCTGAGGCTTCTCCATTCACCCCATCAGAATGTCTGTGAGCAAGCAGTGTGGGCATTGGGAAACATCATAGGTTTGTATAAAACTTGTAATACAATACTAGTCCAAAAATTGTTCTCATATACTAAGTAATAAAAATAGCTACTAATAATCCAAAAGGGAAAACAGCTTGCCTTCAGTACTAGCTTTTGTGAAATAGCTTACAGAAATTTGAACTGTATTACTGTAAAAGCATAAACTCATAGTAAATAGAATTTTTGTTGCTTAAGATACCATTTTTTTTGGTATATAGTGAGCTCTTAATTTTTTGAATAATTATGCAAGATGTATACAATTTAGACCTCCTGTCTCATGCTAGGATCCATTTTTTCTTCCCCTAATGCCCACGTCGATCAGTGGGGTCCATTTTTATTTCTCAGCTTTCTCCATCAAAGAAAGTAACAAGAAAAAAGGAGGCAAAACTTAAACCAATAATTTTTCTCCATAATGACAGTTCTGAGAAGAGTCTAAAATGAAATTTTTCTCTCTTGCAGACTTTAGTACATTAGAATTTAGTAAGGTATAAAATATAGTAATATTATTTCCTGTCACCATGAATCAACATGAGATAACCATGGCCTTTTGACAGTCTAGTTAACTATTTAACACCATGATTACCATAACTTTCAGGTTCTGTCTAATAAATAATTGTAAGGAAAATAAAGACAATTCTGATATTTCAAGGATTTATTTTTTTAACTAGAGCCTAAACTCAAAAATTCAAAGAACTATTCTCCAGTAAAGGATGTGAAAAATCTGAATCGTATTGTGCCCCAGTATAGCTCAGAGACCTAACTATTATGCGTGAGGGTTGAGGTACTGTTTGTAGGGGTCTTGCTAATCTAGTGAAGGAGAATGATTCTAAAGATTATTTTTGCCAAATTCTTTATTCTTGCATGGAAATAATCATTGTTACTTTGATATGCCACCTCTTTATTGCCCTTACACAGGGCTAACATGGAAGTAAGGAGTGGCTATGAGTTTTAAAAGGAGAATTTCCCTGTAAACCATTCTCGACATTGGGTTTATACTATTAGGAATGCGATTGTTTCTATATCCAGAGTCCCTCACTCTTGCTTTTATACCAAATGTTAGATTTAGAGCTATTATACAGCATCTTGATCTTTCATTTTTTATTCCAATCACATTCTGTAATTAACACGAATATATGGATGCAAAAAGAACAAACATTTTATTTCCAAATATTATAGTGCAAGCGAAGGTGTTTTCACTTATGGTAACCTTTTAACATGGCTTCATATATTAGAAACTGCAGTGATGCTTTAGATACAGAAATTAAACTTGTCAGTTCTCTGCAGCAGTTGTTCTCAAACCTTAGCATGCAATCAGAACTACATGGGGTGCTTGTTAAAACAGAATTCCAGACCCATAGAGTTTCTGCTTCAGGAGGCCTGAGCTAGAGCCCAGTAATCACATTGAGAACCACTGTTCTAGCACTGGTTCACCCTTTTTTTCTGACATAGTTTTCTAAGTGTATAGAGTAATTTATAGTTCATAACCTTGATGCTCTGATACTGGATTGTAAGTACAAATTCAACAAATGTTTTCTTGATACATCTTTTTTATCACATGAAAGTTTGTTAAACCGAGAGTAATATTGAGAGAGAAGTTAAAAGCAGCAGTTTAATTAAGAGAGCAGCAAAATGCTGAAGATGGGAATAATGTGCAAAAAAATACCTTATCACCTTATGTTGCCTCTCTTGGCTCAGAAATCTTGAATGGGAGCCTGCTTATTGTCTAAAACTGAACAGTGTATCTGGTTAAAATACATGAAGCAGCGTATTCCCAGTGCTTCGTGTTTTCTGAAAATGCTTACTGTCAATGTTTTATTGAGTTAATCCTTTTTTTCTACAGGTGATGGGCCCCAGTGTAGAGATTATGTCATAAGTCTTGGAGTTGTGAAACCTTTACTTTCCTTCATAAGTCCATCTATTCCTATAACATTCTTAAGAAATGTTACTTGGGTTATGGTCAACTTATGTCGCCACAAAGACCCACCACCACCAATGGAAACCATTCAGGAGGTAAACAGTTAAAAAAAATTAAAAGAGATACCATTATATATGTGTTTTTTATCTGTGTATGTTTTTAAATCTACATATTTCTCTCCTCAGATTCTTCCAGCCCTTTGTGTTTTAATTCATCACACAGACGTAAATGTGAGTAAATGTGTCCCATTATATATTTATGTATGTATGTATTTCTAGGGCTTCCCCTGTGACATAGGGGGGAAATACTGTACTAACACATTGTGTCAGCATACTGTCAGATTTTCCCATATCACGAAATATAATACCAGTTAAGAAATCAAGCATAACTGTTATTTTGGTGTGGGCAATAATGTATGTATATATATATATGTGTTGTAAAAACTGACATTAAAAGTTTTTAAAGTTGCCCGTTAATAGTGATTTCTCTTACTAAGATCGTGTCTTTGATTGTTCATGTGCTTTTTATAAAGGAAGCTCATTTTGACAGTTTGGCCAATGAAAGCACACACAGATAGTGCTATTTTTGTTTTTTGAAAGATGAGAAAGGAAAATGTTTGTGCATGGATTTGTATTCATATACACATACCAAACCATGCACATCAATTGCCCTTTAATTCCATTTTTTATTCTATTTCTCAGTTACAGTGACTGGCAGTGGCTTCATTTATCAAGATAACTCTTGATTATTCAAACAACAAGGAAAAAAAAATCAGTGCAGGCAAGATTTTAAACATAGCAAATATATTTTGCTTATTTTTACTAACACAGATGGCAGAGGAAAAAGCAACTCAGGGAGTATGAATGAGGTGGAAAACTGCCCTGAGTGCTTGTAAAAGCCAGACCAGCCTTTGGTGTGTTAGAGAAACCAGGAATATACTGGGTAAGGGAAGACATATGAATGAAATGTTTAGCAACAATCAGGAACTCATGTGGTTCTTTAAAAACAGTTTGGCATGGTGACCAGTGTTGGACAAGCTGCTTCATTTCTTTACAATTTAAAGGCCTGTACCTTTTGGCCAGAATTTAATTTGTCTGGAACAAATTAAAATTAGAATTTTACTGTATCAAACAGTTAAATAATATTTTGCTTTGAAAGATTTACAAGAGGCCAGGTGTGGTGGCTTATGCCTATAGTCCCAGCACTTTAGGAGGCTGAGGCAGGAGGATCACTTGAGTGCAGAAGTTCGAGACCAGACTGGGCCACATGATGAAACCCTGTCTCTATAAAAAATACAAAAAAATTAGCCAGGCATAGTGGTGTGCACCTGTAGTCTCAGCTACTCGGTGGCTGAAGCCAGAGAATCTCCTGAGCTTGGGAAGTCAAGGCTGCAGTGAGCTGTGATCATGTCACTGTACTGCAGCCTGGGTGACAGAGCAAGACCCTGTCGAGAGAGAGAGAGGGAGAAAGAGAGAGAGAGATTAACTTCAAAGTTTATACCTCTACTGGAAAACAGGACATCTTGGTTGACTTTTATTTAGAGATGTATTGTGTTCTTTCCACCTATTTCCTCCAATCTAGATGAGATTGTGACTCTATTTTCTTGCCTTTGATGTTTCTTGAAGAATTTCTCAAGTCTGTTTGCATCATTCTTTTTAGTAACATGATTAACAAATAATATTGCTTACTAAATAATGTTTTAGAAGTTTGATTTGAATTTTGATTTTGATCTGAGCATATTAGTGACATGTCCTTTAAAAACATGTATCTAGCTTTTATATACAGTTATGAGCAAGTAACTTGAAATTTTTGGCCTATGTCAACAAATTTTAGCATATGTTGATATTCCAGAAAAGAAACTCAGTTACATTTGCAAATTGAAATTTAGGTTTTTTCACATACGTTGATACCACTCTTTCTGGGTGAACTCTTTTTTTTTTTTTCTTTTTGAGATGGAGTCTCGCACTGTCACCCAGGCTGGAGTACAGAGGCATGATCTCCACTCACTACAACCTCCACCTCCTGGGTTCCAGCGATTCTCTTGCCTCAGCCTCCAGAGTAGCTGGGATTACAGATGCCCGCCACCACACCTGGCTAATTTTTTTTTGTATTTTTTAGTAGAGACAGGGTTTCAGTATGTTGGCCAGGCTAGTCTTGAACTCCTGACCTCGTGAGCCACCTGCCTCGGCCCCCCAAAGTGCTGGGATTACAGGCGTGAGCCACCACGCCCGGCCTGTGCAAACTCTTTTGTTTGATATCTTCTTTTTACATTAGAAATATCTTTAGCGCTTTCGGCCGGGCGCGGTGGCTCAAGCCTGTAATCCCAGCACTTTGGGAGGCCGAGACGGGCGGATCACGAGGCCAGGAGATCGAGAGACGATCCCGGCTAACACGGTGAAACCCCGTCTCTACTAAAAAATACAAAAAAACTAGCCGGGCGAGGTGGCGGGCGCCTGTAGTCCCAGCTACTCGGGAGGCTGAGGCAGGAGAACGGCGTAAACCCGGGAGGCGGAGCTTGCAGTGAGCTGAGATCCGGCCACTGCACTCCAGCCTGGGTGACAGAGCAAGACTCCGTCTCAAAAAAAAAAAAAATATATATATATATATCTTTAGCGCTTTCTTGAATTGCCTAAGAAATAATGGCAAAGCGCTATTTTCTCCTTTTAGGAGTTTTTGGGTGTCTTTTTTTTTTAATGTTTTTTTATTTTTTTATTTTCTCTTGAGTGTCTTAAACATAACATTAGTTTACAGTTTTACTATTTTTTTAAAGTCAGGGTCTTAAAAAACAAGAAAAAAAAATGCCGAATTGTTTGTGTTTTTCATAGAGACGGGGTTTCACCGTGTTGCCCAGGCTGGTGTCAAACTCCTGGGCTCAAGCAGTCCACCGCCTTGGTCTCCCAAAGTGCTGGGATTTCAGGCGTGAGCCACCAATCCCTGCCTGGTTTATAGTTTTAAAGATTGTATACTTCTCCAGCTTGTCTTGACACAGAGTTCATAATCTAGAAAGGCTTTGGAAGTAGTTTTAGGCACAATTATTATTCCCGTGTCTTTGTCAATAACTTGTGTATTTATTTGCAGCAGTTACAGTTGTTTGTCATACTGCCCTTTGGTCATAACTTCTAATTAGGACTTAATGTACTAGGAAAGATCAAAAGTGGCCCGTTGTACTTAAAGATATAATCATTAAAAAAATAGTAGGCTATTTAGTAGAAGTTGATTACACAGATTTTTTTTTTCCCGTAAGTAGCAGCTGTAGTGAAGTACGTATTTTTTGTTTTAATTACAGATCTCATCTCACAGATTGACCTATGATTAATGTCTTGCAGCTGTAGGGGACTTCCACTATTTAAGAAGTTGCTGGCCGGGCGCGGTGGCTTACGCCTGTAATCCCAGCACTTTGGGAGGCCGAGGCGGGCGGATCACAAGGTCAGGAGACTATCCTGGCTAACACGGTGAAACCCCGTCTCTACTAAAAAATGCCAAAACTTAGCCGGGTGTGGTGGCGTGTGCCTGTAGTCCCAGCTACTCAGGAGGCTGAGGCAGGAGAATGGCATGAACCCAGGAGGCAGAGCTTGCAGTGAGCCGAGATCGCACCACTGCACTCCAGCCTGGGCGACAGAGCAAGACTCCATCTCAAAAAAAAAAAAAAGTTGCCTCCAGTTCTATAAGGCAAAACAAACTGGTTGGAAAAGATTTAACTATTATATTATAATACTGTAATACGAATGCTTGGGTTATTGGCTTTAGGCATATCTACATGGTACTTATGATACTAGAGAACTCCTTGAATATATTCATCTAGCCCAGATGTTTTGAGCAACTGTGCATATTGGAGACATGTAGTCTTTCCAGCTTTATACATGAGCCACAATGTTTTTGGACCTATTATCCCTCAGCCTTTGGGAAAGAGAATGTCTTTTTCTCCTGTTTTATGAGCTGTGTAGTGTGCGTGTGTATCTTAGTGAACTAAGATTAGATACTAATCTGGGATCGGAATCCTGAATATGGCTAAGAGATGTACATCTTAGTACAGACATTTATAGATGATGACTTTTAATACAATAGCGATCAGATTCAAATGAATTGAACTGAGAGAAGAAAGAAAGGAAGAAGGTAGTTGAACAATCTTAGAATCGTTGTTTGGTCAAGAATTACTAAAATGAGAAAATATTTAAAAGTTGATTGAATTTTTATTTTATTCACTAGATATTGGTAGATACAGTCTGGGCCCTCTCTTACCTTACTGATGCTGGCAATGAACAAATACAGATGGTAATAGACTCTGGAATAGTTCCTCATTTGGTTCCTCTGCTCAGCCACCAGGAAGTTAAAGTTCAGGTAAGTTTGTTCTTAGTAAAATTATAAGTGTTTCTTACCACTAATTGCTTTAAGCATGGCATTCAAAGATGGACAGTTTCAGTAGTTTAAAATATATCCTTAGCATAACAACAAATCTGTGATGGAAAGAGGAAAATAAATAATAAGCAAGAAGAGTCCATTGTAGATTACTAATTTCTTTTTTTGAGATGGGGTCTCACTGTCACCCAGGCTGAAGTGAGGTGGTGTGATCTCAGCTCATTACAACCTCCACTTCCCAGGTTCAAGCCATTCTCCCACCTCAGCCTCTTGAGTGGTTGGGATCACAGGCACACACCATCGTGCCTAGCTAATTTTTTTCTATTTTTGATAGAGTCAGGGTTTTGCCATGTTGGCCAGGCTGTTCTTGAACTCCTGGCCTCAAATGATCCTCTGACCCCAGCCTCCCAAAGTGCTGAGATTACAGGTGTGAACCACCGTGCCTGGCCGGATTACTTATTTTTAATGTAGACCAGGGAAGTTCATTATAGCAACATGCATGGCATCTGAAACAAGTATTGACACACATAATTTTGCCTACTCTTCCTCTTTTTGTTCTTCCGTCACTTCCCTACTTTTACCTTTGTCCTCCTTGCCAGCCATCCTTTTTTACTCACCTGGCAAGTTTAGTTAACTCTTAACTTCATTGATGCTGAAATAAGGGCACTGTACTGAAATGTGCTGTTTAGGGGCTTTCTAAATTGTTCCTTTTCACTTATTTAAATTTATTTTTTATTGTTTAAATTCTTTCACATAATAGTTATCCCAAAGAACTTGCATCTAGAAAGAGCCAAAAACAGTATGAGAAGTTCTCAGAGATATAAGCAGTAGCTGTCAAGCCACAGTTGTAATGGAGGAGATGCAGCAAGCTCCTCCTACTTTTCTGAAGTAAATAGTATATTTTAATCTGCTAATGGCTTAGAATCTGTAAAGTACAATAATCGCATAAGAAAAACTGTTAGTCTGTAGCCTATGTCATTATGCCTGAACATCAAATGCAAATGTGTGGAGCTTAAAGAATATGTTTTTAATTTCTCTTGTTCAACCCGTGGAGATTCTGTTTCAGAAAATATTTCTTAGAAACTTGAACTTTAAAATGCTCTTCAGGCGATACTGATACATAGATAGAGACCCAGTACCTTAAAATTAAAGCACTTTAAAGAAAGAACACTTAGCTAAATACAGAAAGAATTAATATAATAATTTGGCCCGACATGGTGGCTCTTGCCTGAAATCCCAGCACTTTGGGAGGCCGAGGTGGGCAGATTACAAGGTCAGGAGATTGAGACCATCCTGGCCAACATGGTGAAACCCTGTCTCTACTAAAATACACCACCACCACCACCAACAAAATTAGCCAGCATGGTGGCATGCGCGTGTAGACCTAGCTACTCACGGGGCTGAGGCAGGGGAATCGCTTGAAACCAGGAGGCAGAGGTTGTAGTGAGCTGAGATCACACCACTACACTCCTGCCTGGCAACCGAGCAAGACTCCATCTCAAAAAAAAAAAAAAAAGAAAATAATTTGTCATTTAAGGGTATTTATGACTTATCTTAAATATTCTGGCCATATGTTTGTTCTTAAGTTTGTATTTATTTTGTGTGGTACTTATGTCTTGGTACAGAATTTTGGTTTGTATTTTGTTTTTTGTTTTTCCAGAATGTATCATCAGTTTTCATAATGGACTTCATTAAGAATCTATAGGGCTTGGAGTTTACCTTTAGCCAGTGCTCAAGGAAAGTTGAAATTCTCTACTCTACTTGACACCTTATAGAGATTTTCTTATACTTTTTAACTTTCATGCCATAATATCATAAAATAAAATAGTGTAGTGGAACCCCATGTAGCTTTTTTCTCTGTATCTCTACTCCTCCAAATTTATTTTGATACAAATTCCAGATATCATTTTACGCAGCTTGCAGCTCTAAAATTTAAGCCTATTTTTTAGCATAACCACAATACCACCTGTAGACTTTTTAAAACCTTAGTGTTAAATATTCAGTCAGTATCTGGATTTTATTTACTGCTTCATTATTTTTTCACAATTTTACTAAATCAGTATCCAGACAAAGACCATACAGTGCATCTACTGGCTATATATTTTAAGCCTCTTTTACTGTGCAACTTTCTTTTCCTTTCTTTTATCTTTCCTCTTTTCCATTTATTTGTTAAAGAAGCTGGATTACAGGCCGGGCGCGGTGGCTCAAGCCTGTAATCCCAGCACTTTGGGAGGCCGAGACGGGCGGATCACAAGGTCAGGAGATCGAGACCATCCTGGCTAACATGGTGAAACCCCGTCTCTACTAAAAATACAAAAAACTAGCCGGGCGAGGTGGCGGGCGCCTGTAGTCCCAGCTACTCAGGAGGCTGAGGCAGGAGAATGGCGTAAACCCGGGAGGCAGAGCTTGCAGTGAGCTGAGATCCGGCCACTGCACTCCAGCCTGGGCGACAGAGCGAGACTCCGTCTCAAAAAAAAAAAAAAAAAAAAGAAAAAAATTCGAATGTCTGTCAGCCAATGAATGGTTAAATAAAATATGATACATTCACACAGTGAAATATTATTTGGTCGTGAAAAGGAACGAAGTACTGATGCATGCTGTAACATGACCTTTTACAACATTATGTGAAATGAAAGAAGCTAGACACAAAAGGCCAAATACGTTTTGATTTTGTTAATATGAAGTGCCCAAGATAGCCAAAATCTTAAAGACAGGCATAGTGTCTTCCAGGGACCTAGGGATGAAGGCAGTGTGGGAGTGACTACTAATGGATACAGGTGTTCTTTTGGGGGTGATCAAAAAGTGTTCTGGAATTAGATACTTATAATAGTTACACAACTCTGAATATATTAACTACTGAATTGTACACTTTGAAAGGGTAAATTTTATGTTACATGAATTATATCTCAATTTTTTCAAAAACTTGGATCATTTGTCATGTAGAAAGGAAAATTAGAGTAAAAAGCTTTACTTAACGGGAAATGACCTCATGCAACCACAGAAAAATAATCGATAATTCAAATTCATACCATAGTGAAATCTCATATTAAGCAGGTGTCTGCTTTCCTTCAGAAAAGCACTATGTTTTTTGTCTTTTTGTTTTTGACAGGGTCTTACTCTGTTCTCCAGGCTGGAGTACAGTGGTGTGATCACAGCTCACTTCAGCCTGGACCTCCCAGGCTCAAGCAGTCCTCCCACCTCAGTCTCCCGAGTAGCTGGGACTACAGGCTCGTGCCACCACACCCAGCTAATTTTTTGTAGAGACAGGGTTTTGTCATGTTGCTTAGCCTGGTGTCAAACTCCTGGGCTTAAGTGTTCCACCCACCTCAGCCTTCCAAAGTGCTGTAATGACAGGCGTGAGCCACTACACCTAGCTGTTTTTATTTTTTCAACACTAAATCTAAAGTTCTGTCTTCTTTTTTTATGGCACTGTCTAAAATTATCCTTCTTAATTGTTTATTGACTCCTCTCTTACAATAATATAAGCTCTGTAAGAGCTGGAACATGTATCTATCTTCACATCTCTGTTGCTCCATCAGTGCCTGACAGTAAGTGCTCAAAAACAATAGGTTTGTTGGAGCAGGGTGCAGTGGCTCAGGCCTGTGATCCCAGTACTTTGGGAGGCCAAAGCAGGCGGATCACCCAAAGTCTGGAGTTCGAGACCAGCCTGGCCAACGTGGCAAACCCCCATCTCTCCTAAAAATAAATTACAAAATTAGCCAGGCGTGGTGGCATGTGCCTATAATCCCAGCTGCTTGGCAGGCTAAGTCAGGAGAATCGCTTGAACCTGGGAGGTAGAGGTTGCAGTGAGCCAAGATCGAGCCACTGCACTCCAGCCTGGGCGACAGAGTGAGACTCCGTCTCAAAAAAAAATAAGTTTGTTGGAAGAAATAATGAGTGAATGGATGCATTTATCTTTTATAAGGTGCCTAACAAGCCACCTTGAGTGTTTCAGCTGGGCACAATAGCCCATGCCTATAATCCCAGCACTTTCGGAGGCTGAGGCAGGCAGATCCCTTGAGCCTAGGACTTCGAGACCAGCCTGGGCAACATGGTGAAACTCTGTGTCTACAAAAAATACAAAAATTAGCCTGGCAGGGTCATGCACTGCTGTAGTCCCAGCTACTCTGGAGGCTAGAGTGGGAGGATCGCTTGAGCCTGAGAGGCAGAGGTTACAGTGAGCTGAGATTGCACCACTGCACTCCACCCTGGGGACAGAGCAAGACCTTGTCTCAAAAAAAAAAAAAAAAAAAAAAGAAAGTATTTCACATAGAACATCATCTCATTGTGCATTTCAGACTGCTGCACTTAGAGCTGTGGGCAACATTGTTACTGGAACTGATGAGCAAACACAAGTAGTTTTGAACTGTGATGCTCTTTCACACTTCCCAGCACTCCTGACACATCCCAAAGAGAAAATTAATAAAGTAAGTACTATTAAATACTACTTAATAAATTGCACTTAAAATGTCAGCAGTTTCTATTTGTAAAATTAGAGTCTTAGAAATGTCTGTAATATTGATTCTTAATACAAGCTGTCATTTAGACATCAAGAGAAAATAAAAATTTTATTCTATAACAAACATTAATAAATTATTTTTTGATATATAAGACCAATTATGAAAAGTGGTATTTTGGCTCTCTCGGAAATGATGAAAGAGAGATAATTGGGTGTTGAATGTTGTATGACTGGAAATTTTTAATATGTATGTTACGTAATTCTTATAAGTTTAGTGTTTTATAGGTACTTAATAGTATAGTGTGTATGCATGCGTGTGTGCTTGTGGTGGCTATGGAAAGGGGGCACTGACTGGTGATGCTGATATTGGAGTGCATCTGAGGCCGTTGTAGAAATAACATGGGTTGTTGATTACAACATTGCCCGTGATTATAACCCAAGAACAGCTCACCTAACTAGCCCGGCACCCTAAAATCTCTAACAGGTTCATTAAAATGGTCCTGTGATCTGATCCAAAAGAGCCTAGTATACATTAGCTAATACTAATTTTTTTAGAGTAAAACTTACTAGTTATCTGTGATTATAACGCTTAAGGCCACCATTATCTTGTCAGAAGTAGCACCAACTGTGATGTAAAGGGTAACATAAAAAGATTATTAAGATAGACCAATAAAGCAATCAAACATCTGGTTCTACTTTTCCTTGAGAGAAATGATGCAGTGAATGACTATTACAAATAAGTATACTAAAACAATGTACTATTTTGTTTTTTATGTCTCCATTATTGTGGATAATTGATATTTATCTACTTCAGCTAACATTCTTCATCAGAATAGAATGGAGAATAAAGCACATTATGTGAGGGAAGGGCACTGAATCTTATTTACAGCTGTTTTAGGATTTGTATTATACTCATTCATATTTGCTCATTCATTATTTCATATTTGCTCACTCAAATTTCTTCAGCCAAGCTTCTTTTGAGTCACACTATTTGGGAGCATTGTTTTCAAGAATTCTTCAGAATTCTTGAAATTAGTTCATTGTGATTTGAATTAGGTCCATTAGCTATTTGTCCAAAGAAAATATGGAAAGGGGGTGTAAAGGAATTGAGATTCCTGATATTTTTATTATGGAGCTCATTTCACAATAAAATCATTGGGACAGTGTAGTGAATGCTTTTTTTTTCTTAGTTCATATGCACATTTTATTTTTTAATGAGAAATATTCAAATGCTCTTGTTTTACAGGAAGCAGTGTGGTTCCTCTCCAACATCACTGCAGGAAATCAGCAGCAGGTACAGGCAGTAATTGATGCCAATCTTGTACCAATGATAATACACCTTTTGGATAAGGTAAGAAAATCATGTTGTATGTATCGTGTATCTGATGTAAGGGGAAGGGGATTTAAATCTAAGACATTATGTGAATTTATACTTTTCTGTTTAATTAGAAGCTATACAGTGGCATGAATACAGTAAAGTAATATTAACATTACAACTTTTGAACCTAGCAGTTTTTATATACAAGAAACTTTTTGGGGGGTTGGGGGCAAATCCTAGCCCTTTCTCTGTATCATTCTTTTACCAAAATTGCCATTATCGTAGGCCATACTAAAATTTCATATTGTTACTGTTGATAATAAATGCTTACATAGTATTCTAAGCACTTTACATACATTACCTCATTTAATGAGATTAAGCCTATAAGATTAGGGATTATCCCCACTTGATAGATGAAGAAACCCTGGTATAGACAAATAAATTGTCCAAAATCAGATAGGAAATAAGTATGCTATTGTATGCCATATATTTCCTATCATCTCTCATGCTTATATTAGCATTTGGGAGAAACAGCTTATCGCAATTACAGCATGAGGGTGGGTGCAGTGGCTCTCGCCTATAATTCCAGCAGTCTGGGAGGCCAAAGCGGGAGGATCACTTGAGCCCAGGAGTTCAAGACCAGCCTGGGCAACATAGGGGGACTCCATCTCTACAAAAAGTTTTTTTAAAAAAAGAAATTAACCAGGTGTGGTAGCATGCACCTGCGGTTCCAGCTACTCAGGAGGCTACGGTGGGAGGATCATTTGAATCCGGGAGGTTGAGGCTGTGGTGAGCCACAGTCATGCCACTGCATTCCAGCCTGAGTGACAGAGCAAGACCGTGTCTCAAAAAAAAAAAAAAACACACACAAAGTAGAAGAAACAATCACAGCATGAGGTTTCTGAACACTGATCTGTAATTAAAGAGAAGATAAATCTGTTTTTGTTTCCTATAAATCGAGTTCAGTTTTTTAGGCAAGAGTATGTCATGCATAACTCTTATTTCCTAATGATTCACATAAGGAGACACAATCTGTCTTACATGTAGTGATATTAAGATTGACGACTGACCTCAGGTGTCACAGCCTATTCCAGCTGATGGTTATAAAGTTATCCATTAATCTTTCACCTATGGTTTTTAGGTAGCCATTGGTGATCATTGTTAGGGTCCCTTGTTTTACTAGGAGTTGCAAAATGGTGACTTTCTAATTCTGTCATTTTTTGTGTATTGGCCATAATTCTTTAGTAAAGAACTTGTCTTGTTTTTTGTTTTTTTTTTGTTGTTGTTGTTGTTGTTTTTAGACGGTCTTGCTGTCACCCAAGCTGGAGTGCAGTGACACGATCTTGGCTCACTGGCAATCTCCACCTCCCAGGTTTAGGTGATTCTTGTGTGTCAGCCTCCCAAGTAGCTGGGACTACAGGCACATGCCACCACACCCAGCTAATTTTTGTATTTTTAGTAGAGACAAGGTTTCACCATGTTGGCCAGGCTGGTCTCCAACTCCTGACCTCAAGTGATCCACCCACCTCAGCCTTCCAAAGTGGTGGGATTACAGGTGTGAGCCATCCACGCCCGGCCAAGAGCATTTCTTTCTCAGCTGTTGTTTATTAATACTTTGAAATATAGTTCATTTAGGATAGGCAAGATAAATGTTTGATTCTTTGTCCTTATCAGTCATTTTTTAGAATGACACATTTCCTAATAACCTTGAAAGCAGACCAGAGTAGATTTTTTTAGTGTCATTTGGAAATTATGAATTTTTAAAATATATTTTGCAAGTTATAATCCATTTTAGTTTACTCTTTTTGACACTCTGTTTGTTCCTGACCAACAGGAACCTCTTAGAATTGGTGACCTGTGTCTTTTATGTTATCACTAGTTTTTGAGAGCTACACCTTTTGGATATGATATGATTCCCAGCCTATCTTACATGTTTTCTGATCTAGAACTGGAATTAACTATTTTTCTATGATATCTTGATCTTGTTTTGTAGAGAATGGTGTTTAAGGATCATATTTCGTCCATAAAGATGATCATTGTTACAGTGTTGTCATTTTTTCTAGGTCTGAGTAAACCAAGTAAATGATAGGCATTGTTGTAGAAAGTGAAAGATGAGTTCAGGAACATGAGAGTTCATAAAAAATGAATCATGAATGAAAGGAAGCTATTAAATATTATTGGATATTTAACATAACAGTTTTTAATTTTTATTCCTGTGATTTTATATTTACATCTCTTTTATGCTGAAAATCTTCCTAAAAACATTAACATAATTATTTTTCTTATATATTGGTATGTATAGATCTGTGGATATATGTCAATATACATTATTTTTAAGTACATCATTGATGACATATATCCCAAACACCAAAAAAAAACTATCCTAATTTTCAGCATGAGACAAAAGAGATGCAAATATATATTTTGATATATATATATTTAAAAAAACAAAGCCATATTGCCCCTGACAGCATGACTACTGAATGTACTTTTAAGATTTCTTTGACATTGGTTTCCTTTAGAATGTATTTCTTGAGTAATGTACTTAAAAACAATGTCACTTCCATAGCACTATATAGAGGGCTTCTTTATTCCTTGTTTGTTTTTTTTTTTCTTATTCCTTGTTTTTCTTACTCCTTTCATAGCTACATAGTACTGCATTGTACGGATGCACTATAATGTATTAAGTCAATCTATTATTGATGATATATGAGATGTCTCCAGTGTTTGTTGTTAAACAGAACTTTAAAGAATAGCTGCCGGGTGCGGTGGCTCATACCTGTAATCCCAACACTTTGGGAGGCCGAGGCGGACAGATCACGAGGTCAGGAGATCGAGACCATCCTGGCTAACATGGCGAAACCCTATCTGTACTAAAAATACAAAAAATTAGCCGGGTGTGGTGGTGGGCGCCTGTAGTCCCAGCTACTCAGGAGGCTGAGGCAGGAGAATGGCATGAACCCAGGAGGCAGAGCTTGCAGTGAGCAAGATTGCGCCACTGCACTCCAGCCTAGGCGTCAGGGCAAGACCTGTCTCAATAAATAAATAAATAAATAAATAAATAAATAAATAAAAGAATAGCTTGTGGCTGGGTGCAGTGGCTCACACCTGTAATCCCAGCACTTGGGAGACTGAGGCGGGCAGATCAGTTGAGGTCAGGGGTTCAAGACCAGCCTGGCCAACATGGGGAAATCTCATCTCTACCAAAAAATACAAAAACTAGCCAGGCGTGGTGGCACATGCCTGTAATTCCAGCTACTCAGCAGACTGAGGTGGAAGAATCACTTGAACCCAGGAGGTGGAGGTTACAGTGAGCTGAGATTGCGCCACTGCATTCCAGCCTAGGCAACAGCGAGATCCTCTCAAAAAAAAAAAAAAATAATATAATAGCTTGTAAGTTTTTTTTAATGTTTTTGCCCAATTATATTTGGGATTACTGGATCTACAGAAAAACATATATGTAAATTTTGCTATTATAGGGCTAATTCCCCCTACAAGAATTATGCCATTTTATACTCCTACCAGCCTCACACACAAATATTTAGATTTTCTTACTCTGATAAATATGAAAGGAGATATGGATATTTTAATTTGCATTTCTTTTACTTATATGGTTTTTTAATACATCATAAGCATTTTTTCAGGTTGCCAGTTGTCTTAATATTTAATAGTTGCTTATTCAGTAGGTTTACCATAATAAGACAATTATGCTTATTGAGAATTTTAGTTGTTTTTACTTTCTAGCTATTACGGTGCTGCGATAACCATATATAGAAAGGATTACTCTGCTTTATATTATTTTCTTGGTGAATTCTCAAAAATGAGATTATGAAGTTTATATATATGAATTTTTTAATGACTTTTAAATATTTCTTCATTTCATATTTGAAAGGCAATGTATAACATCTTGATCATAGTTTCATTAATGGTGGGTATCATTTTTGTGTGTAAAAGCTTTGTGTGTAAAAGAATATGTTAGTTTACGTGACTCTAGTGATATTGTAGATTTTTAAATTTTTTTCTTTACTATTTTTATTTCATTTTATCACCAACTTCATTTAATCTGATATTATTAAATAATAATACCAACTCAGTTTGTATCCAGGAGAGTTCACAGAAAAGTGTCTCCATGTATTTAGGGTAGATTGGGTATAGTTCAAAGACCTGTCTTAAGAAAAAATGATGTATACAGAAAGACTAAAAGGAGACCTTGGGAAATAAGCAGTTGAAAAATCATCACAGCAAACATTTTTTCCAGTTTATGTGGCCATTTTTATAGCCTTTTGCTTTGTCTTCTTACAGGGGGATTTTGGCACTCAAAAAGAAGCTGCTTGGGCCATAAGTAACTTAACAATTAGTGGAAGGAAAGATCAAGTAAGTTGAGCTTTTTAAAATTTATTTCTCAAAACTGGTAAAATAAAAGTACAGGTAATTTTGATTTAGATTTGAATAAGTTATAATTTAAAATAATAGCAACACTCTGGTAGGCCAAGGCTGGAGGATCACCCGAGGCCAGGAGTTTGTGACTGGCCTGGGCATCACAGTGAGACCACATCTCTATTAAAAAAATAAAATAATAGCAAGATAACAGGTACTAACTTTTATATAACAGGTATATAACTTTCTTTTTCACATAGAAGTATCACCTTGACTTCCTTTAGTCATACTTCATAGAAGTGTTCTTTTTCCCAATTTGTTGGCCTACAAGAATTTTTTAATCTGTGGTAAAATTGAGGCCCCTATAGTCAGGAATTTTTTGGTTTTTTTTAACAGTATTAGAAATGAACAGACTTCTTAAGTTAATATGGAAGAAAGAAACTGCATCACAGATTCTCCTAACAAATGAACAACAACAACAAAAAGTAAAAAGATAGCAACAATAACAAATTCAGCAGCAAACCAAACAAGGAATTAAAAACTCAACCAGATGGCTAGGACTTAGGAACTAGGGTGAGGAATATAAGATGTCTAGGAAAGGAGGCACCCACTCTCAGGTCATGCAGGTGACAAAGCTTAACATTGTGCCAACTGGCAAAGGAAAAGCAGTTTTAAAGAGGTGAGATCTGTTTCAGAGTAGGTAAAAACAAATTTAGAGTTGAATAGCAGTAAATTGATAACTGTAACAAAAAAGCTGTAGACTGGTGGTTATCAGTGAATTCACATAAATACAGAGCAGAACAGAAATATTAATATAATGCATGGAGATTATAACTAATGAAATATTGAAATCATTGGAAAATATTATGAAATCAATAGAATAGTGAATTGAGAGGTAGCCAGGCACATGAGAGCCACTGGATGCTGTCACATTGAACCGTTGTAGTTTTTTGAAACTAGTATCCAGGCTGGATGCAGTGGCTCATGCATGTAATCCTAGCATTTTGTGAGGCCGAGGCAGGAGGATCTCTTGAGTTCCAAAGTTCAAGACCAGCCTGGGCAACATAGTGAGACCCCATCTCTGTATATTAAATAAATAAAGAAAGAAATCCTGGGTAACATAGTGAGACACCATCTCTATATATTAAATTAATTAATTTAATTAAATAAAAATAGCGTACAGCCTCCATTAACAGCCTCCTTAACTGATTTCATAATTTCTTACTCTTAAAGGGAAAAAAATCTTTGAGGGAAATATTTCTTATGGCAAAGAAATGTTTAATATGAAGTTGAGTGATTCCTTTATTTTAACTTTATGTTGTTTTTTTCTAAGTTCAGGAAAAAGGAAACTAAATTTAAAAAAAAAAGGTTAGATTAATAATGTAGACACACTTAACATGAGAGAGATGAGGTCATATTTCTATACTCAAAATTTCAAAATCAGAATTATTCCAGTGAGATAACATGGCACACAAAGTTTACCTATATTGCATTATTTTATGTTGTTTTTTTTCTTCAGGTGGCTTACCTTATCCAGCAAAATGTTATCCCACCTTTTTGCAACTTGCTGACTGTAAAAGATGCACAAGTTGTGCAAGTAGTACTCGATGGACTAAGTAATATATTAAAAATGGCTGAAGATGAGGCAGAAACCATAGGCAATCTTATAGAAGAATGTGGAGGTAAGTTTATTATAAGCTCTTATTCCACTTCTTAAAGTTCTCTTTGTAACTACCTTTATTTGCCGACTAATAGAGCACATCTATGTTTTTCTGTCTTAGATATTGAAGTAACAGAATAAAGTCAGTATTACATTCTATATGTACAGTCCTGCTCAGCCTCTTACATATGCTTAGGTAACTGAATTGCTGCCATATATTGAACAGGCACTGTGATAAGTTATTGGGAAGACAGTGGTAAACAAGACATAGTCCTTGACCTCAAGGCATGTAGTCTAGTCTTGATAAATATGAACTGATGTAATGTGCTAATTACCCTAATAGAAATGTACAACAAAATGGGATGCCTAATCCATTCTGGAAGAAGCAGGAAGTGCACCTGAGCTGGATTTTGAGAGATGAATAAGGAGGATTAATAAAGTAAAAAGGGATGAAAGGTGTTCCAGGCAGAGATAACACCATGAGCAAAGTCTGAGGTGAGAAATAGCATTCAGCAAATTATAAGTAGTTCAGTGTTGCTGAATCACACAGTATGGGGTAGAAACCACCAAGAGACAAAGCTGGAGAAGTAACCAGCGTCCTGTGAAGGCTTTTTTTTTTTTTTTTTTTTTTTTTTTTTGGAGACAGAGTGTTGCTCTGTTCCCAGGCTGGAGTGCGGTGGCACGATCTTGGCTCACTGCAACCTCCGCCTCCCAAGTTCAAACAATTCTTCTGCCTCAGCCTCCTGAATAGCTGGTATTACAGGTGCCTGCCACCACGCCCAGCTAATTTTTTGCATTTTTGGTAGAGACGGGGTTTCACCATGTTGGTCAGGCTGCTCTTGAACTCCTGACCTCAGGTGATCCACTGGCCTTGGCCTCCCAGAGTGCTGAGATTACAGGCTTGAGCCACTGCGCCCGGCCTCCTGTGAAGTCTGAAGCTTTATGGCACAGCAGATGCTTTATTCTTTAGGGCAGTAGTTTCCAAACATGGCCATGTACCAGAGCCTCCTGGAATGTAAACAAATACTTATTAGCTTTCAAGTCTTAGAGTTAATATACAGACAGAACATAAAAGTTTCAAATGTGGCTGTGTAACACAATGTAAATGTTATCTATCTGGATAAGCACAAAAGTAAAGGTATTTCTGACAGAAGGTGAAAAGTTAATGAAAAGAGAGGTAACTGCAAAAGTAGGAGAACCCATAACTTCAACTAAGTGGGAATGTTGAGAGGCTTCAAAATTAATGTAATAAGAAAAGATATACTTAAAATTACTAAAGTGACTGATAGAACAACAACAATAAAAAAATCTGTGACTATCAAGTTAGGAACAAGAGATGGGGAATAGTGTTACAGAACTAATTAAGAATTAAGTAACAAAAAAATAACAATAGGAATACTTAATTATTTTTACTACTTGATTTTTTTTTAACTTGTAAACATTTTAATTACTAAAATATCTTTATACATTCAAATAAAAATATGAGTTCTTGGACATTGCCTACCTCATTGGAGGTAAGACCCAGGAATCCCCAGTGTGCCACAGGAGGTGACAGGCCATTGCTGATTGATCTAGGGGATGGATATGTTCAGATGGAGCATGGATATCTGGGAAATGAAGCCTTTGGAATGACGGCTTGAAATGAAATGAAGACAGGAGGCAGGAAGAGACCAGTTAAGAAAGTATTTATGGCCAGGCGCAGTGGCTCACACCTGTAATCCCAGCACTTTGGGAGGCCGAGGCAGGCAGATCACCTGAGGCCAGAAGCTCAAGAACAGCCTGGTCAGCATGATGAAACCTCGTGTCTACTAAAAATATAAAAAATTAGCCGGGCGTGGTGACACACACCTGTAATCCTAGCTGCTCCGGAGGCTGAGGCACGAGAATCGTTTGAACCCAGGAGGCAGAGGCTGCAGTGAGCCCCGAGATCACGCCACTGTACTGCAGCCTGGGCGACAGAGTGAGACTCTGTCTTTAAAAAAAAAAAAAAAAAAAAAGTAAGTAAGTATATAGTGGCCAAGCCATAATAAATGAAGGCAGTCGTAGTAATAGAGACAAAGGGGAGATGAGGAGATTTAAAGTCCAGTGGATGGACTTTCAAGTTTTTGAGGTTTGATTGTGGGATATTGAGGGAAAGGGGAACTTGGGCTTTCTCTTAGATTTCAAGCTATTGTTGATTATCACCAAGTAAGAATACAACTGTAGGATGAACTGTTTAAATGAGGAAGGCAAATAACAAATTGTGTTTTGGACAGTTTGAGTTTTAGGTAGCTATGAAATTTCCTGGTAGAATTACACAAGCATTTTAATTTTATGCATGTGAAGCTCAGAAAATAAATGAAGCTATAGATTTGCAAGTCCTCAGCCTGTATGTAGTAACCAAATTTTTTAATGGGAAGATCACCACAATGAGTGTGTAGGTGAGAAATGAGGCTAAGATAACTTCCTCCGTTTAAGAAATGGATAGAGGAAGAACACTCATGAAGGGGCAATTTCACTTTTTTCAAAGACTTTAAAATTATTTTTCCTCTAAAGTAAAACAGGATCCAATTTGCATATCAGCAAGTTAAGTATGTACTTTTTAGTGTTTCTGCCTATAATTCTCATTAATGTTTACAGGGAAAATTATCTTTTCCCCTGAAATACTGTGTTAGATCTTCATCATTTTCCAGTAAACTTAACAGGTATCTTAAGCATCATATTTATTAATCACCAGTATTTTTAATTTTTTTTTTCATACATGCTCAGTAGAAAAACTTGGCAGGTGCTGGAAAGTAGGAAGATTCTGCTTTTTACTTAAACAAATGGAATTTTACATGTTATTACTGTTTATAAAGATTGGTTATGTATTCTGATGAATAGGCAGATGTCTCATTACTTATACATTTACAAGCAGTTAGATACTCAGGTTGTTAATTTTAAGATAAATATGCTATATCTTTGTGCATAAAGATTTTTTATATTTAAGATTCACCTTTAAATTCCAAAAAATTGTAATTCAAAAACTTTGCAATTCAGAAATTGGGTTATGTGTTCCAAAGATTATTCTAACTTGTCACTGCTCTTTAAATATTACTGTTGTTTCACATTACAAAATTTCTTGCAGGACTGGAGAAAATTGAACAACTTCAAAATCATGAAAATGAAGACATCTACAAATTGGCCTATGAGATCATTGATCAGTTCTTCTCTTCAGATGATGTATTTAATAATTTTGTAGTTTTCTTAGTTTTATATATAAACATAGATCTGGATGAAGTTTTATATATATATAGTAAGCTAGGGGGATGTACATGTATGTATTTTTTTGGAATGGAATTAAAACAGATGTATGACAGTAATGTCACCAGCTTTGAAAACATAAATATTTCAATATTTTAAGATCCCTTTGGGGCATGTTAGCTCTAATGGCAAGAAGATAAGGACTTTTTTGACCAAACTAGATGAGTCAGACTTTATTTTCACTTGGTGTCTTTATAGTTCTCATTTTTTAAAATTGTTAATAGCATACCATATTTATAAACAAAACAGTGATACTAGTATATCCTATAATAAGTTCTTTATGACAGTAGTTAATCCACACTTGAATGGATGGTCACTGTTACTTTTATTTCATGACCAAAAACAAATATGAAAATAAAAAGATGGAAATAAAAATGTAAGGCACTGTATAATGTAAGGTATAGTATACAAAAATATCTTCAGATTGTTAGTAATAGTAGTGGAAATTAAAGTATTAACTTATTTTTAGTATTTCCTCTTTGGAAAAGTAAATCTAAAACCAGTTGCTCCTTAGAAAATTTTATAGTGATTCAATGCAGCCACCAGAGGATTTCTTGAATGATTTCTCAACTTTTCAAAGTATAAGTATTTTACTGTATGCCTTTCCATATTATCAAAAAGAATAGAATGTTATTAAACATGTTGTTAAGCATGTATAGTTTGGACATTAACTTGACAAGGACAATATTAGAAAAGAAAATTATAGACTATTTACTTATAGTTGTCTAAGCTTAGTCCTATTTAGAATATAAGGCCAGTTAAACCAGAAATAAAATTCAGAAAAGGTTTTGTTTTGTTTTAAGATGAGGCCCAGGCTGGAGTGCATTGGCACAGTCACAGCCCACTGCAACCTCCCCCTCCCTGGCTCAGGTGATCCTCCCACCTCAGCCTCCCAAATTGCTGGGATTACAAGTTCATGCCACTATGCCCAGATAACTTTTTAAGTCTTTTGTAGAGACAAGATCTGTCTATGTTGCCCTGGCTGATCTCGAACTCCTGGACTCAAACAATCCTCCCATCTTGGCCTCCCAAAGTGCTGGGATTATAGGCATGAGCCACCACGCCCAGCCTGGCATATTCTTTTAAGGGTAACTTTGATCGTGTGTCTTAAAGTTGGATTTTTGAAAATCATAATTTGCAATATGGTGACTAATTGTAATAGCCTTATAATTTCTAATACCTCAACATGTAGTTTTCGTTCTTGTCTTAGATTGTGAAAAGAATAATTCAGATGATATACATAGTTATAGGAAGTACACTGCAGGTTTGTAATATTGTGGAATTTCAAAAAGGAACTTTTAGGTGTAAAGCATGTAGAATAATGTATATAATAAGAATAACCATTATTAGCAGAACTGTTATAGGTTGAGTATCCCTTATCTGAAATGCATGGGACCAGAACAGTTTTGGATTTGGGATTTTTTTGAATTTTAGAATATTTAAATTATTTCTACCACTTGAGCATATGAAATTCAAAATGTTCCAATGAGCATTTCCTTTGAACATCATATTGGTGCCCAGAAAGTTTCAGATTTTGGAGTATTTTTTGTTTTGGACTTTCAGATTAGGGATACTCAATCTGTATTTTACTATTTTAAGCCCAAATACTATTTGTCTCCAATTGCTATTGAAAGATATATACCAAAGATTCACTTACTTTCCAAAAGTGGTGGCATTAATTTTCTTTTTTAATGTCATTGTCTTTATGTACTTGCCCAGGCTTTTGTGGTTTTTTTGGTTTTTTTTTTTTTTTTTTGAAACGGAGTCTTACTCTGTCACTCAGGCTGGAGTACAGTGGCACAGTCTTGGCTCACTGCAACCTCTGCCTCCCAGGTTCAAGCAATTCTCCTGCCTCAACCTCCCAAGTAGCTGGGATTATAGGCGCATACCACCACGCCCAGCTAATTTTTGAATTTTTAGTAGAGATGGGGTTTTGCCACATTGTCCAGGCTGGTCTTGAACTCCTGACCTCAGGTGATCCACCCGCTTTGGCCTCCCACAGTGCTGAGCCACCGTGCCCAGCTATACTTGCCCAGGTTTAAGGGAAATCGAGTACCAAATTTTGCATCCTCTATTTGAGACTTACGGCCATCATTACTGTTCCTTCATTCTTTTGGAAAATGTCCGTCTTACATATTCTAAGTTTTTTCTCATTTTGGCATCCCTTGAGAAAAAGCCTTGAGTAGGCACAGTGGCTCACACCTGTAATCTCAACACTTTGGGAGGCAAAGGCAGGCAGATTGCTTGAGCTTAGGAGTTTGAGACCAGCCTGGGCAATATGGTGAAACTCCATCTCTACAAAAAATACAAAAATTATCCAGACATGGTGGTGCATACCTGTAGTCCCAGCTACTCGGGAGGCTGAGGTGGGAGGATCACTTGAGCCCAAGAGGTTGAGGCTGCAATGAGCCATGTTTGTGCCACTGATCTCCAGCCTGGGTGACAGAGTAAGACCCCATTTAAAAAAAATAAAAAATAAAAAAAAAACCTTTTATAAAGTGTTTCAGTTTTCTAAAGGATGGTAAGACAGCGTTGGCATTCATCATCTTTCCAGACTTTTTTTTAAGGGTAAGGGAATTAGTACTATAATACTATTTATATATTTTTTAAACTAATTATCACATTATTTTCCTTTTTTTCACCTAGATTGATGAAGACCCTAGCCTTGTTCCAGAGGCGATTCAAGGCGGAACATTTGGTTTCAATTCATCTGCCAATGTACCAACAGAAGGGTTCCAGTTTTAGAAAGATGTTGTGGAAGTTAGGTACAATGCAGCACTGAGATATATATATATATATATATATATATACATATATATAAAAAGGTTTGATCCATCAAGCTTGGCTCATGGGATCTGCTGCTGCATTAAATCGGGAAAGAAAATGTGAAGATTTCATTTGGAATCACAGAAAATGCCCAAATGAGGTCAAGATGGCGAGTGGGTGCGAGTGAGAATGAGTGGCAAAATGTAATGAAAACTTTACATGAACGCTTATTTAGGTTGTTCAAAGTAAAAAGGGCTACAGGTCACAGATCGTCAGTGCCTGAGAAAGAACATTGACTTACTCTATATCAATTGAGGGGAAAGTGCAGTACTGTCATCTTCAAGCCTTGTAAACATAAAAGAGAATAGGCTGCCCATATAAGTCAAAGGAAAATGAGCCCAGGCCTTGCTATGAAGCAGTGTGTGAATGGACAATGTTGAATGAATGTCTGGCTCAGTGATGGAGAGCCAGGTTCATCTTTGAAATCTAGGGCTCTTCACTCATGAAGCAGACTCCTAGTCCTGGAGTGACTGTGTACGAGAGCGTGGTTGTGGTGCTGTATGTGAACGCATGCAAGCTTGATTCACCTTCAGGGGGCTGATAACAAACCTAGTAAATCATCAAAATGAGATCATAAGTGTTAATGTACACTGGACATGAAAACAAAGACTGGTTTAGCAGCAGACATTGGTTTACTCTGCAGCCTGTGTTTTCTCTTTCCCCCTTTCCCACCTCCTTCCCCCCACCCCACTCTTTTTTTTTTTTCCTTTTTTTTTTTTTTTTTAAGTCTTTATTTACTTTACCTAGTATGCCTTTTTTTTAGTTGCTTCTCAAGTCAGAAAACTTTTCAGGAAGGTTTCCCTGTGCATTTGCACCAGATGAATGTTTGATGCTATGAAAAGCTTTCCATATCATCAAAACTAATTTGTGTAGATTTTTGCATGAAAAAAAATCATAAATTTCCCTCAAAATAGACTGTGTTGCAGTACACAAGTTGCCATAATAGTATAAAACAGTAAAATGTGCTTAAAAGGCCATCCTTTTCATTTTCAGAGATAACATAAAGATCTTTGCATGAGGTAAATCTACAGCATAGTTCATTTTTAGATTTTGTTGAGTCCTGTAAAGAAGAAGAAGAAAAAAGTTTCAGTTGTGGTAGAATACCGTGCTGTGTTTAAATGTTACTTGTTTTCAAACCTTGTTTTCTATGAAAATGATATGGAAACTTCTAAAATGGAATTTGGTGCATATGTACTGCTGAATAAAGACCGATGAAGAGGTTTGAGTAGATGTACAAATCAAGTAATGGTTTGAACACCTTTAATAATATGCCTAATCTGTTCAATTGTTTTAGAATCTTTTTATCTTAGATGTAGGCAGCCATGAACAATCTATTTTGAGCCACTTTAGGGAGAAAACTTTGTATTTTTAAAACTTGCATAAAAGTTATGCAAGTGGTTTTTATAAATTGGAATAATACCTCAGTTTTGAGGTTATGCACACTAAATTAAATGTGACATAAATTAATTTGTACAAAAAGAACTCTTTATAAGGTGGCTCATTGTAGGAAATCCTGTGCCTTCCCCTTTGAGCACAAGTGTTGCATGAACAACAGTTTGCTATAAGAAACATACCAGATTAGCCACCATTAGCATCTATATCTACTTTGTGTTTAAAAATCAACTGGTAATTCTGAAACACTGTAGAATGGATAAAAATTATTTTGTGATCATAACTCTTTGTTGAACTAGAGTATTTTTGCAGCATTCCTTGTCATCAGAAACATGGTTAAAGTTTAAAACTAGAAGCAGCAGAAAACTAGCTTGTAAAATTTATCCAAGTAGAGTGCAGGCTAGGCTGTCTTGGGGAAATAAACATTAAAACTTAAAGCAATGTTTTACATGGGGTGTGTGTGTGTGATGTGTGGATTTTTTTTTTTTTTTTTTTTTTTTTGTAAAGTTAGAGTATAATTCAATGGCTTACATTAGCTTCTTGTCTTTTTACCTAGAACCAGCATAACAAGAAATTTCTTCGGTTCTGTCATTTCCGTATGGACATAGTAATATTTTAGCCCATTGAATTTGTCCAGTTGACACCATCTGTGCTTCTGTTTTCTCCCCATCCAAACCAAGGTTTTAACTTTCGTTCGTTCTACAGTAAAACAGACCGAGACAACTTGAACTGTATTTTGAGTATTGCTGTATCTTCAACATACAGCTCCAAACGATGGATTGTATACAAAGCATAGTACAGAAGGTTTCAGTAATTGGAAGGTGAACACAGCAATACTTTACATAATTTGTGTTTTTTAGTAAAAAATATTGGATTCAAAGTAAGCCAGTAAGCTTGTATACAAATTTTATATACAAATTATTGTATAGAATAGTGATACGGAAAATAGGTAAGGGTGATATTAATATCTCTGGGTATAAGGACTACCTTATCGTTTAAATATTTTATTTCCATCTATAGCCTCATATAGAACATTGATTTTCTAGTAGAAATTCTAGGAAGGGCTTTTCTGTCTCTGAAATTGTTTCAGTACAGTTGACAGTTCACCACGGTTACCTGAGTTAAACACTTTTTTTTTTTTTTAATTCTCCAGTGATATAGGAAATTGATCATTTTTAACACAGGCTTATTTCTGATGGGGATAGGGGCATAGAATAATATGCCTAATAAGCTAAATGTTCTTAACATTTCATGTCTGAAACTGTCTTTTTGAGCATTGAGACCACCTCAAGTGCTATAAAAATAAGAATATTATATTACGGGTGTGTGAGACACCCTAGTCTAAAATCTATCTTTGAATATATTTCCTTTGTAATTTTCAAAGACTTTGGTAATTGTGTGTTATGGTGGAAATAATACTTTCCACATTGCTCTGGACCAAACCTGGAGCATTTCTATAATTAGAGCTATCTATTAATCATTAAAAATGGATCTGGAATAATTTGGGGGAAAGGGAGTGTATCATTTAGGCTCACCTCAGCAGCACTTTATAGGGTGAGGAGTTTTTTGTTTCTTTAAAGGTATAACTGCACTGTAAAATGACCGGGTTTATTGTAACATTAATTTATGGGGCACCCTTTTTGGATTCTCCATTGCCTCAGTTTCGTCAAGGAAAAAGTTACAAAGATAAAGCTAAATTTTGGCTTTAGAGAATAATTGCTGTGTAATTTTTGTATAATTACCATAAACTTAGTGTCTTAAAACACAACACGTTATTTCACAATTCCTGTGGATCAAGAGTCTAGTTATGGTTTTCTGCTCAGGATCTCACAATGCTGCAATAAAGGTGTCAGCCAGAGCTGCAGTCTTATCTGAAGCTAGGGGGTGCTCTTCTATGCACATATGGCAAAATCCATTGCCTAGCAACTGAAGAAATCGTGGCAACTTCTTCAAGGCCAGCAAGAGAACCTCTGATCTCAGGGAGGGCCTTAAGCGCTCTTTTAAAGGTCTCACCTGATTAGATCAGGCCACCTACCCACCAGGATGATCTCCCTTTTGATTAACCCAAAGCCAAACTGATGAAGTACCTTCATTACACCTGCAAAATCCCTTCACCTTTGCCCTGCATTGTAGTCCAATCACAGGGGTGATACCCATCATATTCAAAGATCCTGTTCACAGTCAAGGGAGGGGATTATGTGGAGTATGTATACCAGCGAATCTTGGGAGCCATCTTAGAGTTCTTCTTATGACAAGGAAATAACTATTTAGAACTGGAACAATTTAGAAGTGATAACCTTATGTAGTTATCATAGCAAGATTAATATAGCAAGCTTATTTGGGGATCAAGGTTGCCTCTGAGAACCTAATGAAAACTGGACCAGCTTCCCCAAAAAGTGTATATACATGGTAGTTTTTCATAAGAGTCCATGAATTAGTCTGTCCCAACCCTCCCCTTTAGATGATAGAGTTGTTGAGGTGATTTGCCCAAGCTCACACAGCTACTAAGGGCCAAATAAGGCCCACATCTCAACTCCCATACTGCCCAGTGCTTCTAATTACTATTCTAAAAGTAAATTCATTTAAATTTGTGAACCAATGCAAAAAATGTGAATATAGCTTTTTGGATCTTTTTTTGTTTACTAAGGAATGGGTAACATTGTTATAGAAGCTTGCCGAAGTTTTGAAATTAGTTGACCTTTTTGGGTTTCCAAAATTGAATCTTCCATTGTAGCTATTAAAGTGAACTATAAATAGGCCAACTTTAATTGTTAACTCCTTGGGTTTGGTGGATTATTTACCATTTATATATAAAATTTCAGTTAGAATCCACCATAGACTGTTTTGAAGGCCAAGATAGCTGAGTATCTTCTAACTTCTTGATTATTTTACTCATTGGCAAAATTCATTAACTGTCAGCCAATAATTTAATATTATAGGGGGAAAAAATTTTGCCCAGACATCCAATGCAATACTCCCAAACACTAACAAATTGATGCCTAACAAACTTGACATTTTGAACACTTAAAGAAGTTTTCCCTAAACATCTTAATAAGCACACTAATAAAGTGTATGCTTTTAAATATATATGTACAGTAACTTTTAAAAATTGCTGCAAGATGCCTTCGAATCAATATGCACGTTGATGGCGTTAGTGCAGTCTTTCGTTTGTTTTTTTGAGACAGAGTCTCGCTTTGTGGTCCAGGCTGGAGTGTAGTGGCGCAATCTCAGGCCACTGCAACCTCTGCCTCCAGGGTTCAAGCAATTCTGCCTCAGCCTCCTGAGTAGCTGGGATTACAGGAGTACGCTACCACACCTGGCTAATTTTTGTATTTTTAGTAGAAACGGGGTTTCACCATTTTGGCCAGACCGGTCTCAAACTCCTGACCACAAATATCTATCCACCTCGGCTTCCCAAAGTGCTAGGATTACAGGCGTGAGCCACTGTGCCCGACCAGTCTTAATAAAGGAAGTTGAAAAATAATGAACATTGGTAAAACCTATATTCCAATGTGATCAGAAGCAAATCTGGACTGTAGTGTCAAATTGATAAAAACTAAGCACACCAATCATGTATAAGAAAAGTAGTTTTAACATTTTTTTCCCTAAATACTTAACCCGGAAGTTACAATAATCTTGAAAATTCCTTCTAAATCCAGGCCCTTTAGGTGATGGCAGTTTGACTCAGGATGTCCAAGTCAAGTGTGTTTTCAATAAAATTGACAGCTACTGCTCTGGGTGTAAGAGCAGCTGACTGTGAAGAACAGTAAATGGTCCTACAGATTCTTTCTGATCTACCTCCCACCAGAGGACTGCAGTATTCACTTGTCATTTATATTTTCTGCCCCAATTTTTGCCTTCTCCACAAATGTTATACCTTTTGTAGCTCTAAGTATGCTGCCTACTCCAGATTACTTCACCTTTCCAGACTATCAGCTCTTCCAGTTTTATCCTTTATAAAGAAAATTTTAATAACCTGTTTCACTTAGGTTTTTCTATTACTCTTCAAGCATGAATCCTGATTTCCCTGACTATATCTTACCTGTGATCTCTATAACTGATGGATTGCTATCCTAGACTATGTTACTCTAATTTTACCAAGATTTTCTCCAGGCTGTTTTTACTCTTACTTTGAAACAGCTGTTTAAAATGTCTTGTAATCTGCTTAAATCTACATACTTTTTGTGGTTCTCAATCCAGTTACCTACCTTCCAGATAATTCCCTCATTGTCCTGTCCTCTCCATTCTCTGATATTTGAGCCCTGTGAGCCACCTTTCCCCCATCCTTTGTGCATAGTTACCATTTTACTCTTTCTTGTTGCCGAGGCTGGAATGCAGTGGTGCCATCTTGGCTCACTGCAACCTCCACCTCCTACGTTCAAGCGATTCTCCTGCTTCAGCCTCCTGGGTAGCTGGGACCACAAGCGTGCGCCACCACGCCCAGCTAATTTTTGTATTTTTAGTAGAGACGGGGTTTCACCACGTTGGCCAGGCTGGTCTCATCTCCTGACCTCAGATGATCCACCCGCCTTGGCTTCCCAAAGTGCTGGGATTGCAGGCATGAGCCACCATGCCTCGCCACCATTTTACCCTTTTTAGGTACAGTAATGTAATATCCAAAGTCTTGGACTCAGCTAAAGAGGGTATTTACCTTTAAAAAAAAAAAAAGATTCCATGTTTTGATTCATAATTGTGGTTGGGGGGGAGTCAAGACAACCTTAGTCACTATGGTATTACCGTATTTCTTGTCTTTTCAGGGTTGTCCTGTTCAGCTGCATAAAACATCGTGTGTTCTAGGTATTTCCTACCTCCACTTAGGTTTTTACTTGCTGATGTGCTGCCTTCATAAATGGGTATATTCTGCCACACATCTAGTAAGCCCCCAATGCAGTACACAACGTGTATCACTGATAAAACTGGCACTTCTGCCATGTCAGTATTATATTCAGTTCAGTGGTCTTCAGCATAGTGGCAGTCCTAGTCATCTTAACCTTTTAGTTAAGGTTAAATTATATATGTACATAGAATTCATATAGACAAGCTAGTTTTTAAAATCTTTTTCCTTTTAACCAGTTTAGGATGATCTAGGATAACTAAGTTACCTAAATGGTGACTTTGTTCCAGTCTAACTCAGAATGAGAAGTGCTAAAAGAATACTAAAAAGTTTTTACCCATTATCTCTATCCCCGTTTTCTTCTGCAGTTCTCAACTGCAGGGAGCAAGAAAAGAGGCAGCAGTTAGGAAGTGTTTGTTTGCATCCTGGCTTTCTCAACTGCACTTTACGTCCTTGAATATTCTAGATACTTATCTCCTTCAAGAAGTCAGGAGTATATCCAGGACTACCTATCATCCTTGCCATCCCCATTAACCCTCATTTTTCAGTATGTGTTTTATATTTATGGTAATTTTTCAGTCTGTAGTATCTGTTCACTCATTGCTCTATCACATCTGAGTTACTCCGTCTTTCTTTCCACTAGATTGTAAGCTCCTTAAGGGCAAGGTCGGCATATAAACAAAGTTCTGTAAACACCGTGAAGGTACCATGAGTTCTATGGGTACTCAATAAACGCTTGTGATAATGGTGCAACTTCTCAGATGAACTGATTGTAGTGACTACCTCTAAAAGCCTTCAATGTACAGTTTTTAAATTTGTCTCATTGCATCTGAGTTTTAGAAAGCCTTCAATAGAAAGGGAAGGTACTTCATAGCTTGCCAGATGAATGCCCATTTCCTTATTTCCTTTTCCTCACTTTTGATATTTTACCCAGCATCTGGTCTGGATATCTGACATCCATAAGGATGTTGAAATGGATCCTCGTGGTTTTCAAATACCAGTTTTATATACTATGAAGCAGAGGTAACCTAATATCGTCTAACACTATTGATACAGTTTATTTTTTGGAAATACTGTATGGGTGATTTATTGAAATAACTATTATAATAAGATTTTTTACAAAGAAAATATCCAAACCACAAAGTTAAGTGATTGCTGTTTTGGGCAGTCAGCTATAGTATGAAATTATTAGAATGCTTTGGTTTATTGATGTATGTGAAATTATTTTATCCCTATGTGCTTCAGTTTCTTCGTCTGAAAAAATGGAAAATAGTAATAGTACCTACTCGTATGGCTTAAGTGAGTTAATTCATGTAAAGCATACACAATAATTATAGGTAGATAATAAGCACTCATTTACAGCATCCAGGGGAAATTCCCTTTAAAGTTTGTTGCAAGTAAAGGCAGAAGCTTTATTCATTTCTACCTTTGTCAAATATCTGAGAACCTACATTGGGTTAGGCAGTAAACCAGGAGCTAGGGATACCAAACCAATTAAATGTAGCAAGCGCTCTCAATTTAGTTTACTGGGAGAGACACAGTCATAAATAGGCAAATAAAAAGCAGTGATAGATAAATGGTAAATGAAAGCATGATAAAAGCAATGATAGATGTACATGATACATTAGGCAAACTGCTGCTTTGGTACTGCATCAGAACATTTGATGGAGCACACACAAATTTAGACTTGGTATCTCTAAACTCATTACCTCCAAATTCAAACTTTCTTCAACTATTTAGACGTCAGTTTTTTCAAGCCTGTAACTCCTTGCTTCCCTCTCACTCTTAGTAGATGACCTTTCCTATTTCAGTATGGGGCAGTGGCAAAGAGAAACTATATGAAAGGAACTCCATTAGTTCACTTCCAGCTTAGAAACCCATTTAGATATCACTCCTTCACTCCTCACTGTTCCATTAGAGAAGCTTTCCTCATAACCAAGGCAGTCTTACTGTCTTGAATCCTATCTCCTGCTACTTAGGAATCTCACACCGTGAATTATGATTTTTCTCCCCTTTATATTCAGCTATGCCCCTTCAATGTGATTGTACCCACTAACATGTAAACATGCTGAAACTTTTATCTTAAATCTCAGCACCCAGCTACTTACATCCTCTTCTTACTATCACAGCCAAAGTTCATGTAAATTTGCTTGTTCTCTCCAGTTGCTCACATTCCATTCACTTCTCAACCCATTCCCGTCTTTGATTTGCCCCCATCACTCCGTTAAAGTCCTTAAAAAATCACCAGCCTATATGTTACTTAATTAAATGAGCAGTTTTTGTCTTCATCTTGACTCAAACACTAGGCACTTCATGACTCCCTTCTAGATTTTCACAACACCACATTGTTTTTCCTCTCATCACTGCCACCTTCCTATGCCCAGCAATTTTATCTCCTTTCTAGCACATCTTTTTCCCTGGTCATTAAATGTTAAGAGTTTTTCAAGCCTCAACCAAGTTTCTCTTCTCAAACTCGTTTGTGTTCTATGATGACCACACTTCAATGATCATCTGTGACATACTACTGATCCCTAATTGAGTACTGGCTTTCTCTGAAATCTCCATATTACCTCCTGTTCACTTATCTGAAAGACAACCACAACTCTCATCCAATATTAAGCTCATGTCTTTCTCTTCCACTGCCAAACATGATCCTCTTGCATTGTTCCCCGAGTGAATGTCACCTGCCCTCACCCTAAAGTTCTCCAAAATGGTTCTTGCATTCCTTCACTTATTTCCATTTCCACCTCCTTTGTCTGACCATCGTCTCTTTTCTTGAACCATTGTAAGTCTGTTAAGATGGTCTCTCACAGCCACTCTGACCCTCTTCCTCTGATGTCTGCAGTGAAGACAGCATGATCTTTCTGAAATCAAATCTGAGTGTTCAGATCATTCTTACTGTTCATATCTTTTCACATTTCTTAAAATGAAACCCATCTATTTTTCTCCTGATTAAATTATTGGAAATTGCAAGCACGTGCAAAATTAGAATAAAATAATCACCCTGTGTACATCACCCAGTTTCTACAATCATCAACACATGGTCCAGCTTGTTTCATCATCAGCCCCACTCACCTTTTATGTCTCCCTAGGATTATTTTGAAGCAAATCCCAAACATTATGTATCTCTAAAAAAAAATTTTTTTCAGAGTAACTACAGTACTATCATCAACCCTCTTAAAAATTAACAGTTCCTTAATACAAGTAACTTGTGTTCACATATCCTTGATTTAAGTAAAAATCATTAACATGGATATGGGCTTCCATTTTCTGGCCCCTGCCTACTTCTCTAGCTACTTCTCACACATACCACTCTGCTCTGTGTTTCAACTGCACTGGCTTTCCAGCTCTTCCTCATTTAATACAATTTCAGAATTCCATTCCCTTTCTTTAGAGCACATTGAAGTTCACAATGAAAATCCATACATTATTAGATTATAACAGGAACTATATAGCACATTGCTTGGAACATAGAACACAAATATTATTTAGATGATTAAATAAATGGATTTGTGGGGAGAAAGAGGATGGATACTTAGCCCAGACTTGGGGGAGATAGGACCTCCTGAGTGGCTCAGGACTTAACAAAATGAAGTGGAGACAAGAGCATCCTTCTGTGAGCAATGTCAGGGAAGGGAAAGCTGGCATCATTTTTAGTCTCAAAGTTCACAGCAGGTAGTGGTGGGAAGGTGGCAGACCAAGCAACACGTAATACGCTTCGTTTAGGAAGGAGGGACTTAGGAATTTTAAGTATGAGAATATCGTCAAGATTGAACTCTTAAAGAAATCACTGTCATCTTTGTTGAAGATGGATTGTGGGGAGATATTATAAGAATAGAGGCAGGAAGATGGATTAGGAAGCTTTTAGAGCAATTGGGCATGAGATGGGGGTCCTGAATAGGGGTTGAAATAGCTGAAATAGAAAAGGGGATTACAAAAAATATGGAGAGGGGTGTGTTTATTTTCAGTTTATTGCCCCACCAGCTCCAAATCCACTCTTCTTTGCCCTATTTTTTGACACTGGAGCTGAACTGTTTAAGTATTTTTCCTTTACCAGCTGGCACAGTGTTAAGCTTTGTCAAAAGAGAGCACTAGGGTGACACACAGACTATACTGTGGCAGGAAAACACTTTCAAGTTCCCATTGTCCATTTTTACTATTGACCGTTGGAGCCCAGTGGTACTCAGGGACCAGCTCCTACTATGCTTTTAGGCCACGCTGACTCAATGGCAGATGCTTCCACAACAAGCCACTTTCACAGCAATGTATGCATGTGTGTGTTGTATAGAAGAATTGAAAATATGTTTACGGATGGACCTGGTGGTTCACGCCTGTAATCTCAGCACTTTGGGAGGCCAAGGTGAGTGGATCACGAGGTCAGGATTTCCAGACCAGCCTAGCCAAGATGGCGAAACCCTGTCTCTACTAAAAATACAAAAAGTAGCCTGGCGTGGTAGCGGGCACCTGTAATTCCAGCTACTCAGGAGGCTGAGGCAGGGAATTGCTTGAACCCAGGAGACGGAGGTTGCAGTGAGCCAAGATCTCGCCACTGCACTCCAAGCTGGGCAACAGAGTGAGACTCCATCTCAAAAAAAAAAAAAAAAAAAAAAAAAAAATTTATTTACAGTAGGAATTTCATCCAAGGAATAAACTTTATAAGAAATTGTGTGAGGAAGCTGATGCCTGTAATCCCAGGGAAGCCAAGGCAGGAGGATCGCTTGAGGCCAGGAGTTTGAGACTAGCGTGGGCAACATAGTAAGAAAAAAAGCACCTGATTAAGATTAAGAAAACTTTAATACTGCAGGAAATCAACTTAATCTCAATATACAAAATCTTAAAACTCAGTTAAGAAAACAACCTAATTTTAAATAAGCAAAAATTTGCACAGACACTTCACAAAAGATATGTGGATGGTAAATAAACATATGAAAAGATGTTTAACATCATTAATCATGAGACAAAAACTACAAGATACCATTACACACCTATATTAGATTGCTAAAATTTTAAAAACTGACAACACCAAGTGCTGACAAAGATACAAAGCACCTGGAACTCTCATACATTCCTGATGGGTGTGCACAATGGTCCATTCTCTTTGGAAAATAGTTTTGCAGTTTCTTAGTTAAGCATGCAATTTGCCCTACAAGTAGCAACCCCACTCCTAGGTATTTACTCAAGTGGAGTAAAAACTTTGTCTGCACAAAATCTATATGTGAATGTTTATAGCTGCATTATTCATAATCTCAAACTGGAAACAACTCACTCAGAATTCCTTTAGTTGGTGAATGCATAAACTGGTACATCCATGTAATGGATTATTACTTATAAATAAAAAACTGATACGCATAACATGGATAAATTTCAAGTGCATTATGCTAATGAAAGAACTCAAATTCAAAGACTTCATACTGTATGATTCCATTTATATGACAGTCTGGAACAGGGAAAACTATAAGGATAGAACATTCTATCAGTGGTTACCATGTACTAGGAAGGGGAGAGATTGCCTATAAAAAGGCCCAAGGGGAATTTTGGGGGTGATGAACAAATCTTATATTTTGATTGTGGTAGTAGTTACATATTCATTTTTCAAAATTCATAGAACTGTATGATAAGATGGGTAATATTTACTATATATATATATTTTAGAGATGAGGTCTCACTCTGTCTCCCAAAGTGCTGGGATTACAAGCACCAGCCACCCCGCCTGGCATAAATTTTTTTTTTTTTTTTTAGACAGGGTCTCACTCTGTCACCCAGGCTGGAGTGCAGTGGTGTGATAATGGCTCATTGCAGCCTCGACCTCCTGGGCTCAAGTGATCCTCCCATCTCAGCCTCCCAAGTAGCTGGTGCTACAGATGTGTGCCACCACACCCAGCTATTTTTTTTAATTTTTTGTAGAGACAGGGTCTTGCTATGTTGCCTAGGCTGGTCTCAAATTCCTGGGCTAAAGCAATCCTCCCACAAAGTGCTGGAATTACAGGCATGAACCACCACACCCAGCTTAGTTTTTTAAATGCTACTGTTGAACACAAATGGAGATTTGAATCAAAAGTTACGTGATTTTCTCAAATAAAAAGACATAAGATGTCAGTTATCCTAAGCTGATCTTTTAAAAGAAAAAAAAATTCATGAATATTCTGAAAAGGGGGACTAGCTTTGTCAAATTTTAAAATATACATTCTCAGTAATTAAAATAGCATAGAACTGGCTCATTAATCAGCAGTTCACTGGAGCCAAATTTTTGAAAAATCCAGATTAGACCCAGGATAGGAACATACCATGTATTAAAGGTAGCATGTCAAATAACTGGGGAGATATGAAAACTGAGTAGACACCCAGAGAGAAAATTGGCTTTATACATCACATATCCTACCAGAAAAAAAAAAATCCAAATGAATAAAAGCAAACACTAATACTATAAAAGTACTAGTGGAAAGCCCTGCAAGAATTATCATACAACTGCAACATGGGGAAGATATTTCTGGCTATATACAAAAACTCAGAAGTCATAAACAAGAAATAGATCAAATCTATTTATGTAAAAAATAATTTCTGTGCAGGAAAACCATAAGCAAAGTGAAGCAACTGAGAAAATATTTCTAATCATCCTAGACAAAGGCCTAATTTTTCTAACGTGAAAAGGTCCTACACATCAATTTTATTTTATTTATTTAGTTTTGTTTTTTGAGATAGAGTCTTGCTCTGTCATCCAGGCTGGAGTGCAGTAGCAGAATCTCGGCTCACTGCAACCTCCACTTATGGGCTCAAGTGATGTTCCAGCCTCAGCCTCCCGAGCAGCTGGGACCACAGGCAGGAGCCACCATGCCTGACTAATGTTTGTATTTTATGTAGAGATGGGGTTTCACCATATTGCCCAGGCTGGTCTCAAACTCCTGAGCTCAAGCAATTCTCCCACCTCAGCCTCCCAAAGTGCTGGGATTACAGGCGTGAGCCACCATTCCCAGCCAATTTTAAAAGGCTCATTAGATAAATTATGTCAACAGAAAATGTAAGAAAATATAATTGGCTCTGTTATGGGTTGAATTGTATTCCCCTAAAATTCCTATGTCTAAATCCTAGCCCCCAGTGCCTCAGAATGTGACCTTATTTGGAAATAGGGTCTTTGGAGAGGTAATCTAGTTAAAATGAAGTCAGTAGGGGGGGCCCTAATCCAATTTGACTGGTCTCCTTAAAGAAAGGTGTAAAAATAAATATAAAAGGAAAATCTGAAGACATACACACAGGGAGAAGGCCACATGAAGATGAAGGCAGCAATCAGAGTGACGCTTCTACAAGCCAAAGAATACCAGGAACTACCAGCAACCTATTGGAAGATAGGGCAGAGGCATGGAACAGATCCTTCCTCACACCCCTTGGAACAAACCTGCAAGATACCTCGGTCCCAGACTTCCAGCCTCCAGACTGTGACAATGTATTTCTGTTATTTAAAGCCATACCCAGTTTGTGGTACTTTGCTTCAGCAGCCCTAGCAAACTAATATAGGGTCTTAAACATATGAAAATTTACTCAGCCTCCCCTATAGTAAATGAAATTCACATTAAAACTGCAAGAAACCATTTTTGTTCTAATGAAATTGCTAAAGATCAAGAGTCTGGATAACAAAATGTCATTGACATAAGACAACAGTACCCTCATGTCTTCCTGTTTGGAGTGCAAATTGGTACAAACTCAGGAGAGGTAAATTTGATAAAATCTATCAAAATTATAAATATATGTACTCTTCCTAAAATGTGTGAAATGACACACAAATTTATTGCAGCATCATTTGGAAAATGAAAAGACTAGACTGGCTGGGCACAGTGGCTCACACTTGTTATCTCAGAACTTTAGGGGGCCAAGGTGGTTGGATCAGTTAAGGCCAGGAGCTCTAGACAAGCCTGGCCAACATGGTGAAACCCGGTCTTTACTAAAAACACAAAAATTAGCCAGGCGTGGTGGTGTGTGCCTGTAATCCCAGCTACTGGGGAGGCTGAGGCACAAGAACAGCTTGAACCAGTGAGCCAAGATCATGCCACTGCACTCCAGCCTGGGCAACAGAGCAAGAATCTGTTTCAAAAAAACAAAAACAAAAACAAAAAAAAACTGTAACTAACCATCATTATGTGCTGGTTAAATCAACCAACATCAATATCGTGAACAATTTTATACCTATTTTTAAAATAAGGAAGACTTTTTATGCCTTGATACAGAAAAATCTCCAAAATACCATTGAAAGACTGAAAAAGCAAAATATATAGCAATGTAGTATTTTAGCATTTGTATTAAAAATACATTTTTGTTTGAATGTGCTTAAAACATCCCTGGAAGAAGATACACAAAAATTATTATCATTGTATTCTCTATGGAAAGGACAGGGTTGGAGGGAGAGTTTTATCACATGATGTTTTAAAACTGAATTTTGAACCATATGAATAATAAAACACATAACTTTTTACATAAATAAGAGTGTTTTTTGCTGCCACAAGGTGGCAGTGTTAAAGTCTTTATAAAAGAAGAGTATTTTGAAATTTGTCTCAAGACAGAAATTTTTGTATTGGGCCTGTAATTTTCAAGGATCTAACTGGGGATTGAAAACAGGTAAAATGTATTTTCATATAAGATAGCATATTTTAGGAGTCATGTAAATATGTTTTATTTCTGTAGTTTTGTAATCACAGTGTATTTTATTTTGACTTTGCTTTAAATAAAGCACTACAGGACCATGGTAAGAAAAAGATAATACAAAAGCATTTTTGGCCAGACATGGTGGTTCACACCTGTAATGTTTTGGAGGAGGACCAGATTGATTATTCCGGGTAGCTAGTGTGAGCTTTCTCTGTTGTTGGATTGTCAGTTTCTTTACCCAAGAGACCTCCCCTTAGACTAGGAAAACAGGGAATTCTGCATGCTTGGCCAGTGCATGTTAACTGCAGACTTTGCTTTAAAGTGTGTGGACCTGATGCTGAGCATCAGACTGGGAGCCTCAAAATGTCAGAATAAAGAGGGAGGAAGCCAGTTTCCCCTAACCAGACCATTTTATTTTGGTAAGAGCCCACTTGTTTCTTTTTCCTTTTGCTTTTTTGCCCTCAGGATAAATATGGATTGTTTTACAGTAAGGCACATGTGAGAAGGAAGGGGAGTTGAAGAGGCCAGATGTTAACTTTCAGTGTACTATGTTGAGACCCCTTTCTTTTTTTCTTTTCTTTTCTTTTTTTTTTTTTCTTTTTTTCTTTTTCTTTTTTTTTTTTTTTTTTTTTTGAGATGGAGTCTCCAGGCTGGAGTGCGGTGGCGTGATCTCAGCTCACTGCAACCTCTGCCTCCCGGGCTCAAGTGATTATCCTGCCTCAACTTCCTGAGTAGCTGGGTTTACAGGTGCCCGCCACCACGTCGAGCTAATTTTTGTATTTTTAGTAGAAAGGGGGTTTCACCATGTTGGTCAGGCTGGTCTGAAACTCCTGACCTCGAGATCCTCCCACTTCGGCCTCCCAAAGTGCTGGGATTACAGGCATGAGCTACTGCGCCCAGCCCGAGACCCCCTTCTTGTCTCTGCATAGCAGCCCCACTCTGGCCTAGAGCCTCTTCAGCTTTCCACCACTAAGCTAAGCTCTCACCTCCACTTTAGCCTCTTCCTTACTTAGACTTGTATTATGGGCTTCCTCCACTCGGATTAACCTATCCACATGCTCCAATCTTCTCATCTTCCTGAAGTCATTTGATACGTCTCATCTAATGGTTCAGCCCTCACTGGTAAGTAAGCGTTTATTCCTTTTTGCTCTTCTATGTAATTATATTTATTTCATCAGGTTCTCCTGAGAGAATAGAGAAAGCACAAATGTTCCATCACCATACTGGACTGGAATCCTCTGGAGATATCTCTTAGTTCTGCTTTTTTCTTCACTCAGATCTTTGTCCCTCAGATGTGTGTGTTTGTGTTTATAACAGTTGTTGGTCTTCTGATTACAACAGTAATATATATTCATTGTATATAATTTGGAAATATAGAGAAATAAAAAAGTCTATAATCCACCAATTACTGTTACCATTATAGTATATTTATTTTTAGCCTTTTCAGTATGCATATGGTGTATTTTTAAAAACAAACGACATTATTTATACTATGTACAATTTTGTATACCGTTCTTTTTACTAATATCGTGAACAATTTCCCAAGTCACAAAATGGTCTTTTTCAACATGGTTTTTAAGGCTACATAGTATTTCATTATCTGAATTGACCATTATCTGAATTACCTCTTATTCTCCTGTTAGACGTTTTGCTTGATCTCAATTGTGTTTGTTTTTTAGTTTGTTATTATAGAACACTTCTATTATACCTGGCCTTTCTTGTGTGCTTGTGATATCTGTCTTAATTGCAATTGAGAAATGGACTTTGGGCCAGGCACAGTGGCTCACACCTGTAATCCCAGCACTTTGGGAGGCCAAGGCAGGTGGATCGCTTGAGCCCAGGAGTTCAAGATCAGCCTGGGCAACATGGATAAACCCTGTCTGTACAAAAAATTTGCCAGGCATGGTGGCACGTGCCTGTAATTCCAGTTACTCGGGAGGCTAAGGTGGAAGAATCACCTGAGCCAGGGAAGTCAAGGCTGCAGTGAGCAGTGATTATGCCACTGCACTCTAGCCTTGGCGACAGGGGTGAGACGATCTCAATTTTCAAAACTAAAAAATATTTTTAAAAAAATATACTCTGATTTAAGCTGCAAAGGAATTTATTGAAAGGAAGGCTGTTAGCTCGCAAAATCATACATGCACAAGTTCAGGTAAGGGCTTTTCTTCTCTTTTTCATCAAAAACAATGTTTCATCTACTATTCATCATCCCAAGCACTGTGAGAGATTCACTTTTGACACTTGAACGGAGTTCAGAGCATTTCTACTAGCTATTCTGTTCTCATTCCATACCAGTCCTTCCTTTTTCTCATTCTTTCTGATCAGATCTGTTCATAACATTTGTTGACTATGGGGCAAAAGTACAAATAAGGCTCAATGTTACTTATATCTAAATATTTTAATCATACAAATTAACCTAAAAACTTGAAAGAGAAAATGTGCTCTGTCTTCCTCCATTGACCAATATACTTCATAAATAACCTGGAAGGGGAAGTTCTAATTCTGAATTATTGTTCTGTGCCTAAATGTAGTGGGGCAGGAAGAGCCAGCCCTTGGCCCTCTGCCTCAGGCCCGTGGCCCACCTAGTTGCTTTTCTACCTTTTACTCATTCCTTCGCCTGCTGTGGATGCCAGCATAAAAGGCTTTATACAGGCCTTAGAAGTGGACTCAGCGTGTTTGGCCAGAATTCTGGGGGTCCCAGTACACAGAGTGTGGTCTAGAAGAGAGGCGGTGGGTGCAGGCTCTGGTGGGTATTTCCTGATGGACTCCTCACTCTGGTGTTGGACTGTGGCCAGAGAAGGGCCAGAGCAGGGTCCTCTAAAAAGGGGTTCTGGGCAGGGCTATCTCCACTTCTCCCTGAAGCCTCCCTTGTCTCTTATAGTTCATATGACCTCACCTTTGTCTTTCATGTTCCCAGAGCATTTACCATTAATATTACTCATTTGAGCATATTAGTCATATATTCACTGTATTGTTACTTAGCAATTTCCTAAGGATATGGACAGCTTCCTGGCATCCCAGGAAGAGAGGACTGGGTTCATATCTTATCAATGTCAAATATTTCATTATCACAACTGATACTTTATGAATACTTGATAAATTGAATGGCATCAAAATGATGTAATAGTGTACTAATCCAAGATTAGTAACTTTGTTCTCAAATTAAAGCCTTACTGGATATTTGCAATGTGGCCATCTTAGTCAGTTTGCATTACTATCAAGGAATACCTGAGGCTGAATAATTTATAAGAAAAGAGGTTTATTTGGCTTACAGTTCTGCACACTGTACAAGAGCCTGGCACCAGCATCTGCTTCTGGTAAAGCTTCAGCCTGCTTCCCTCAGTGGAAGGTGAAGGGGAGCTGGCCACGTGGAGATCATATGGCAGGAGAGGAAAGAAGAGAGAGGTGGAACAGGTGCCAGGCTCTCTTTTACCAATCAGCTCTCAGGGAAACTTCTGCAGGAACTAATAGAGCAAGAACTCATTCATTACTGCAAGGAGGAACCAAACCATCTGGGAGGGATCCACCCCCACAACCCAGACACCTTCTGTTACATTAAAGATCAGATTTCAACATGAGATTTGGAGGGTCAAATATCCAAACTATAGCAATGACCATATATGTTTTTGCCATAATTGTGGGATTATGTTTTCTGGTTATGCAAAACAAAAAATAAAAAAAAAAAAATCCTGTAAAAGCGTCTTCTAATGGAACTAGCATTGTAATAAAAAATTGTTATATATCTAAAGTATAGCTCAAAATGTATGGCCAGGTGCAGTGGCTGTCACCTGTAATCCTGGTACTTTGGTGGGAGGATTGTTTGAGCCCAGGAGTCCAAGACCAGCCTAGGCAACGTAAGCCAGACCTCATCTCTAATAAAAATTAAAGAAAAAAAAAAAATTGGCCAGGCATGGTGGTGCACACCTATAGTCCCGGCTACTCCAGAGGATAAGGCAGGAGGATCACTTCAGCCCAGGAAGTTGAGACTGAAGTGAGCCATCATTGTGCCACTGCACTCCAGCCTAGGTGACAGAACAAGGCCCTTTGACAAAAAAAAAAAAATAATAATAATAATAATAATGAGAACTATTACATGGAAAAAAAGTAAGTAAGCTAATACACTATAGAATTATTGCCTTCAACACGGAACATGCTGATAAAAAAGTTTCAACATAGCACACAATTTATAAAATAATCAGTTAATCAGGCCACAAATATTTCTTGAGGTTTCTATTTACTGAGTGCTGTGCTAGGCCCTAGGCCCTAGGAGTATTCAGTAGTAAATAAAATAAGACAAAGTTCCTCCTCTCGTGGATCTCATATTAAAGCTGATTGTAACAAAGGATGAATTTGTCATTGGGCATTACAGCTGCAACTCTTAAGTCCAGGCCAAAGAGTGTGCAAGGGTCGGAGGAAGAGCTCAAGGTCCGCATAGGATCATTGTTTACTGGCAATGGCAGTCCTTCCTTCCTGCTGTTCTGAATTTGCCATAAATGTCACGAGGATAATGTGAAGGGTAGTGCCACCTCAGGACCTGCTCACCTCTCTCATGTTCCATCTTATTCCCGTAGACCTTTCATTGAAGCTGCAGCTCTTATTTTCCAGTTACTATTTAGATCGCTCTATCAAGGCCTGCGGTGTCTTGGGTTTGATTATGAAGACAGTTATTAAGGCTCCTAAATTTTCTTCCCTTGCAGTTTGCCTAAAGGCTGTTTAGGGAAAGATAGTCTCTTGGCTTGGCTTCTCTAAATGATCTTTATTTTTCCTGCTTTCCCCTAAATCTTTCTTTTTATTTATTTATTTATTTATTTATTTATTTATTTATTTATTTATTTTTGAGATGAGATCTCACCTGTCGCCCAGGCTGGAATGCAGTGCTGCAATCTCAGCTTACTGGAACCCCTGCCTCCCGGGTTCATGTGATTCTTCTGCCTCAGCCTCCTGAGTAGCTGGGACTACAGGTGCCTGCTACCATGCCCAGCTAATTTTTACAGTTTTAGTAGAGACACAGTTTCGCCGTGTTGGCCAAGCTGGTCTTGAACTCCTGACCTCAGGTGATCCACCCACCTCAGCTCTCCTAAATCCTTCAAGTAGAAACAGAAAAGAAATAGGAAGGGGGAATAGGCACAACTTTGTTCAGGCTCCTGGAAAGCACCACCTGTCAGGCTGCCCTACACAACAGGAGAGCTGCCATCTCAATGTAGTGACGTGGTTCAACAGAAGAAGGTCTTCATATTTAGCTTCCCTGACATACCCACAGCTCCCCAGCATTGCCAACACTGAATTAGTAGCAGCACATCTGCCCTGAGACTCATGAGGTAGAGCAAGGTGACTCACCTGCACTCAGAGGCTGAGTGGAGACCAAGGCTCAAAGACTGGAGAGAGAAGACACTGCAGAGACTCAGGGGCCTGTCACCAGCAGGAGTCAGAGGAAAGCCAGCCAGCCAGAGGAACATCATTGGGAGCATTGCCCAAGGTGAGAGAGCCCAACCTCCATTCACATTCATATCAGCCTCAGACTTCAGCCTTGAATACCAGCAGCACAGGGAGAAATTAAGTGAACAGTGGGTTGGCCAGGGGTGATGGCTCACACCTGTAATCCCAGCACTTTGGGAGGGTGCAGTGGGTGGATTACTTGAGGTTAGGAGTTCGAGACCAGCCTGGCCAACATGGTGAAACCCCATCTCTACTAAAAATACAAAAAATTAGCCATGCGTGGTGTCAGACGCCTGTAATCGCAGCTATTCAGGAGGCTGAGGCAAGAGCATCACTTGAACTGGGAGGCAGAGGTTCCAGTGAGCCGAGATCACACCAGTGCACTCCAGCCTGGGTGACAGAGCGAGACTCTGTCTCAAAAAATAGTAATAATAAAATAAAATATACAATGTTTCAACACACTTGAACTGAAGACAAAATTCTTATAAAGTGTTATAACTAGTAGGAAAAAAATGGGGAGGGGGTGGTGGGAGATCCTCAAATAAAGTATGGATTGTCCACCAAATCTCTGTACTTGCAGAGACTTGGACTCTGGTTCCCTTCTTAGACCTCAGTGTGGTGGACAGAACATGGGCCTCTGTTTTCAGCTGGCCTGAGTTTGAATCCTACCTCCATATATTATTTATCCTAGCTAATTTGTTAAATGAGAACAACTACTTAATCAGTCTGAACCTCAGTTTCTCTACCTGAGGAAAATACATGCGTTCTGTGTCATGGGAGGATTAAATGAAGTAGTAAACACCTGCAAAGTGCTAAGTATATTTTCTGGAACATAAAGAGGCAAAGGAAAAAGAAGAGAAGGAGAAGCAGAGAGAAAAAGGAGAAAAGAAAAACGTACAGATGACTACCAACAATGACCATGGTTAGTCATCTCACAAAATCTCTCCTAGCAAGTTCTGTCTTCTTTATGTCTCAAATATTATTGCTAAACTTACCTTCTATTTATTTGCCATTTGACTTCCCTTCTTAAAGCTGCCTGCCCCCCTTTGAACAGCAGAGGCCTTAATGTTTGGGGAAATTGGGTGAGGAAGAAAATCATTCTGCATATAGAGTTGCTGAAAAATACTGCCATATAGTTGAAACTTTTAACATTTGTTTTTTTTTTTTTTGAGACAGAGTTTTGCTCTTCCTCCCCAGGCTGGAGTACAATGGCATGACTCGGCTCACCATAACTTCCACCTCCCAGGTTCAAGCGATTATCCTGCCTCAGCCTCCCAAGTAGCTGGGATTACAGGCATGCACCACCACACCCAGCTAATTTTGTGTTTTTAGTAGAGATGGAGTTTCTCCAAGTTATCCAGGATGGTCTCGATCTCCTGACCTCGTGATCCACCAGCCTCGGCCTCCCAAAGTGCTGGGACTACAGGCGTGAGCCACCGTGCCCGGCCGAAACTTTCAACATTTTTTAGCAGCTTAAAACAACAGCTGTTTATCTCAGCGTTTTTGTGGGGCAAAAGTCCAGGCATGGTTTAGCTGGGTTCTCTGCTTTAGGGTCCCTGCTTCAGGCTGCCACCAGGGTGTAAGCTGAATGTTATTGTTAAAGTCTGACTGAGCAAGTGTCCACTTTGAGGTCCACTCGGATTGTTGGCAGCCTTCATTCCCTTGAAGCTGTAGGCTCCCAGCTCCTATAAACTCTCTGCCAGTCCTTGCCATGTTGGTCCCTCCATAGGCAATTCACAGCGTGGGTATTTGCTTCTTCAAAGCCAGCAGGAGACTGAGAACAAGACTGCTGGCAAGGGAAAGTTTTATAAACATAATGTGATTACAGGAGTGACATCCCATCACCTTTGCCATAATGTATTGGTTACAAGCAAGTCACAGGTCCCACTCACACTCAGGAGAGGGGACTACAAAAGGGGGTGAGCATCAGAAGGTAGGGAATATACGGGTCACTAGATAGTTCAACTTTTTAAATTGTTTTCACAGAATTTTTCATCTCTTATGGATTTTTCAAGAATTGGTTTTTAAATTGTGCATTAAGGATGGTGGTTTGGGCTGGGCATGGTGGTTCACACCTGTAATCCCAGCACTTTGGGAGGCCAAGGTGGGCGGATCACTTGAGGTCAGGAGTTTGAGACCAGCCTGGCCAACATGGTGAAACCCCATCTCTACTACAAATACAAAAATTAGCTCGGCATGGTGGCATATGCCTGTAGACCCAGCTACTCAGGAGGCTGAAGCAGGAGAATCACTTGAATCCGGGAGATGGAGGTTGCACAGTGAGCTGAGATCGTGCCACTGTACTCCAGCCTGGGCAACAGAGCAAGACTCTGTCTTTAAAAAAAAAAAAAAAAAAAAAAAAGGAATGGTGATTTGGCTTAAACCCTTTGTGAAATGAAACAGAATGTCAATGTAAATAAAAAGAACCATGCCCCACAACAGCACTGAGTCTATTTCCAGGCAGCCGGTGATCAGGGCTGAGAACTTGCCCCAGACCACGAGCCTCTCTGTTGAGAAAGCAAGCTGACACAGTTTTTCAGCATCTCAAAGAGCCTGCAGCGGTGATCCAGTTTCTTCAAAGGGTCTGTGGATTCTCTAAGCTTTCCTGTTATGTTCCTGCCGTAGTTCTTGCAGCAAAAGTTCATGATGTGAGTCTCCACATGCTGCTTTATCCATCTGAGCAGGAACTGCAAGCTAGTCCTGCCTCCTATCTGCCGTCTTAATCCCTAAACTCTCATCAGTTTTCTTGTCCTGTAAAAGATCAACAAACAGAGAATGGTATTTACCTGTGATAAAATGCAAAAACTAAGACTGCTTCATCTCCAATATCACCTTCACCTCCAACTCTACATCAAGGTTTGCCACAGAATATTGACTGTTCAAATAGGTTGTTTGCCGTGTGACAGCAAGAAGAACCTGAGACCTTAAAAGAACTCTTTAAATACCTGAAGATGAACTTTCACACAAACCAAAGGAATTTTAAAATATATGTCTTCCCCTCCCAATTTTCCGAAAAGCTCAGGGCTTGCCCTGTTTAAAAGGATGTGGTCAGCTGACTGCTACCTCAAGCCAGAAAAGCAATCATGTCCAATCAGTCCACACAGCCATTGCTGCCTCTGTGTCTCACTGGCATTCAGGGTCATTTTTCAAGGCTGGGCCTCCATGACCACCTGCAGTTACTGTTGTCTACTGGGAGATAACACTTCAAAGACCCAGGTGGGCCATTAGACTGAAATGAAGCTTCGAGGCTGGATACTCCCAGCCTTAGTGCTAGACTTAGCGAAGGAAGGCTCTCACTTGGGGTTAACTCCCAGGGAGCCAGCCCAGGGGCTTCATCTCTGTGAGTCCCTGGCAGGTCGCTCCCTACCTTGGAACCTCAGTGTCATGGTTGGTTCTGGCATTCATTCCCGGAGGACCAAAACTGTCCCTGTCCCTCTTGGGTTGCTCAGCTTTTCATTTTTAACTCTTGAAACCCACAAGACTGATCTTCCCGCTTGCCAGAAAACAGAGCTCTGGTTCCATCCTCCTGCGGGAAGCTACCTTTGGGAGGCAGTGCCTGCAGTCACTCATTGACTGAGATAACCCTAGTATCTCTTGCTCTGAAGTCAAAAGAAAATCACTTTCTCTCCAGGGGCACACATTGCAAAATGAGAAGCTGCCAAAGCAGGCACTCATTTTAATTTTCACTCCTCTCTCTCATCTACTTTTCTCTCTATTGCTCCTCATTCTCACCACACCCAGTAAGTGACATGTTTCTAAAATTTCTCAGGCCATCAAATCTCGATGCCAGAATGCTAATCTATTGGGTGTATTAGAAAGAAGCAAATGTGAATGAAGGTAAAATATGACAATAAGAAATACATATCTACAAATGTAAAGGACTACAGAAATAAAAACAGTCATTAGTCTATAGATTTAGGTTATTTATTTATTTATTTTGAGATGAAGTTTTGTTCTTGTTGCCCAGGCTGGAGTGCAATGGCACAATCTTGGTTCACTGCAACCTCCGCCTCCTGGGTTCAAGTGATTCTCCTGCCTCAGGCTCCAGAGTAGCTGGGATAACAGCCACCATGCCCGGCTAATTTTTTGTATTTTTAGTAGAGATGGGGTTTCACCATGTTGGTCAGGCTAGTCTCGAACTCCTGACCTCAGGTGATCCATCCACCTAGGTCTCCCAAAGTGCTGAGATTATAGCGTGAGCCACTGCACCAGGCATATTATTTTATTTTATTACTATTTTATTTTATTTATTTATTCATTTATTGAAGTAGGTTCTTACTCTGTCACCCAGACTGGAGTATAGTGGCATGATCATGGCTCACTGCAGCCTCAACCTCCCAGGCTTAGGTAATTCTCCCATCTCAGCCTTCCAGGCAGTTGGGATTACAGGCACATGCCAATGCACCCAGCTAATTTTTTGTCTTTATTGTTGAGACATGGTTTCATCATGTTGCCCAGGCTGGTCTTGAACTCCCGGGCTCAAGCAGTGCACCCACCTTGGCCTCCCAAAGTGCTGGGATTACAGGCGTGAGCCAATACACCTGCCCTAGATTTAGATTATATATAAGAAGGGCTACTTATGTATAGATATATGTGTGTATGTGGTTACTATGATGATAGTTTCCCTTAAGCTAAAGAACAAATATATACATGAAAAAGAATACTATAGCATAGGCTTCATTTTGCCCACAATGGGCACAATAACTCCATGGTTCAGCATTTGATGGCTAACATTATTATGATGAGCAGCTATTAGCAAGGCCTTTCAGCAGCTATTAGCAAGGTAAAATTTCTACCTGGCAGAAACCTTAGTAGGAGTAATCACTTTGGTTTGAGGCTTGGTTTTAATCCTGAACACATCAACAGAATTTCAAGATCAAAGGCCCTTAACAGTGACTGAGTTTCTTAGGCTCTTTTCTGTGGGAAGATTGACATTTCTCTTTCTTCTTGAGTTAGATCATTTATTAGCATCATTTTCATTTAGTTACTACCCAGTATAAAGTGTAGCACTAATATAAAACTCATTGTCCTCATGATGACTAAAGCTTTTTATCTGATGACACTGGCCTGGGAAGATCAGGATTATCTTTTTTTTTTTGACGAAGTTTTACTCTTGTCGCTGAGGCTGGAGTGCAGTGGCACGATCTTGGCTCACTGCAACCTCTGTCTCCTAGGTTCAAGTGATTCTCCTGTCTCAGTCTCCCAAGTAGCTGGGATTACAGGCACTTGCCACCACACCGGGCTAATTTTTGTATTTTTAGTGGAGACAGGGTTTCACCATGTTGGCCAGACTAGTCTTGAACTCCTGACCTCAGGTGATCCACGGGTCTTGGCTTCCCAAAGTGCTGGGATTACAGGCGTGAGTCAACACACCTGGCCAATCAGGACAATCTTGAAAGGACTTTTTGAAGCGCCTGCCTCAGACTTTGTGTTACCTACCTCTTCATCTCCTTCACATAGACCTTATTTCATAGTTACTCTTGAAACAAACAGTGCATCTGTTTTTTCCTGGAATCAAATGAATAGGGTGGAAGTAGGAGGAGAAGAGGATCATGGCAGGAAGAGAGGAGGCACAGGGACTTTGAAATCCATTCTCTTCCACAGTCAAGTGCCTTACCTCCTCCTGCAAAGTGCAGGGGAGAGGGGGGAATTCAAGGTTTGCTGCCTTCCCTAAATGCAGAATTTTTTAAAGTATTATTTTAAAAATACTGCTTACATTTAGTTACTTCCCTATTTCTGCTGATGCAGACATTTTTATGCAGACATTTTTAGCAAATGTCTTTTTTAAAAAGTGAAGAATTGTATAACTGCAGAATTTCTAGGATCCAAAGAGCCAGGGGTACACAGGCCTTTGCAGCAGGAAGGGGAATTCAGAGATGAATCCTCTCATTTGATGGGTGAGAAGACTGAGGCCCAGACAGAGGTATCCACAGTGGTTTAGCAGGTTAGTGGCAGAATAGGGATCCAAGGTTCTCTTTCCTGGTTTAGTGATTTATCACAAAAGCTGACTCATCCATTCACTCATTCTTCAAAAAGTGTTTGGATTCTCACTCTGTGCCAGGTGCAGTTCTGGGCACAGCCTCCTGCCTTTGGTGGATTTCCATGTTTGTTAGAAGATAGGGAGTGCAGCTTCAGGGTAGGTACAGGGTGCTGTGGAGGGTGAGGAAGTCTAGAGACAAGAGCTCACAGGCCTCTGTGGGTAATAATAGCAAGCTGTTTTGGTGTGATTGGAACATGGGGAAGGGGTCATGAGCAGAAGGCGAGGGGGTGAGGAGGCTAGAGAGGGAGGTGGGGTCTGATCGAAGAGGTCTAGCTGGTGGAGAGCCAAAGTGGGAGTCTGGGACCTGGTAATGTCTGTGCTTTAGAGAGACCACTTTGGCTGCAGAAGGGTGAAAAAAATCAGAGAAGAGCTTACTAGTAGGCTTTGAGCCAAGGTAATGAACCTCTTAGACTATGAGGCAGAAGTCAGACCTGGAAGCTTCCTCCAGTAGCCTCAAGTTGTTATCCCAGTGTGCTGTACTAAAATTGTCATTTTCTGTGTGCTATGATGAGAAAACAGATGAGAAAGCGCTGCCATAGAGGAGAGCAAAACCCTGGGTGAGGAGACTGGTTTGATGGGAATTCCAACTGGAAATCATATTGACCTGAACCAAGAGGTCAAGACCTGATTCTGGACTTTGTAATTTACTGGTTGTAGGTAGTGAAAGGGAAGTAGAGGTAAGTAAGAGACCCCTAGTCTGGGACAACTAGAAGGGTGATGGTACCATTCATTGAAATAGGGAACATAGGTGAAGAGTTTGTGGATAAAGACTATGAGTTAGCACATACTAATGATAGGTACCTGGAAGACATCCAAGAAGCGATGTCAGTGAGCATGTAAATATGTGGCTCTGAAGGGGAGAAGGAGGTCTGGGTTACAGTTATGAATCTGGGAATCTCAGCATATCTAGTAATTGAAGCCATATGGTCAGTGAGTAATGGTGGCCAAGAGAAATGTGTGGAGTAAAAGGAAAATGGGACTCAGGAGAGGAACATCAACATGTAGGCTAGGGCCCAGGAAAGGAGCTCCTAAAGAGAAGATGGGCCAGATAGGAAGGAGGAAGGTTCAAGGAGGTGGTGTCCTGAAAGCCAAAATTAAGAGCCTTTCTCAAAGGTAGAAGCGGCTAAGTCCTTTCTAGAAGATGGGAGGTTAAGGGTGTAATGCTGTGGATGCTGGTTGTGTGTGGCTGTAAATAGCTCCAATCCATGGCATCCATTTGTATTCTTAATGTACATGGATGCTGTTACCTTTTTTGGGCTAAAAGAGGAAAAGATGTTGTTGCCTGGGTTTGTAGAATAGGTAGAGAAAAATGAAAGAAATTCATACCCCAGGAGGTTTCGGTAGAAGCTGTAGGGACTGGATAATGAAGGACCTTATGGGACTTTGGAACCTAAGGGATACAGGGTTGGAGACAGAGGCCTTACTACTATTCAGTACCCAAGACTACTGTATGGCTGGACCCATAGAGCATCTGCGGACAGCATCAGGGCCAGCCTCTACTGGCTTGCAGAGGCAGTAAACTCTGTTTAGAATCTTGGAGAGAAGACCAAGAGTACATGTGAGTCCACCCTCTGAGGCTACAACACATCACTGGGAAAACTTTGGGGGCTGAGGGTTTGCTGGTTGCAGGAACAAGGAGCAAACACAAAATGTGGTCCCATCTGTGTCTACAGCTGGTGAGACTGGGTTATTCAAGAATCTGGGTGTGGAAGAAAGCAGCATTCTTAGAAAGAGCTGCAAGAGACATGATTAGTCAGGGCAAAGCCAGTTTTCTGGAAGTAGAATAAACTTGTAGTGAAAAGGTGAAGTGTATGGGGGAGTTTGTTTGCCTGGAAAACCTTTCCAAAGGTCACAGTTGAAAGGAAAGTTTAGGAGAGAGTGAAATGGTAGAACACTGGGTGAGGAAAATAAAAAATAGAGAAATAGGGGATTGAGAGTGCATAAGAGGAGAGATGAGCACAGATGGCAATGACCAAAGATAATCAGGACTTCTAGGATGGAAGAGAGATTGGGAGGTAGGAGCAGGAAGGCAAATTCAGATCCCATAAAGAATCAGTTGTCCTTCCAAGAGGTTCTCAGCCCAGTGAAGTTCCAGATCTCTTTCCATTCTTGGGAAAGAGTAGCAGTCTCTGGTGGAAGGAATATCCCCTACTTCTTAGGAAAATTTATTTATGACCTGGTCTGGTAGTATTCCCTACTTCTTGGGAAGATTTACTCATGACCTTCCATAGCAGGGTGGAGTTGGGGTTTTGGTTGCTGCCATGCTTCTTCCTTTCCAGTGTCTCTTCTGCTTATCCGAGGTAATGCAAAAACTTTAAACTGATACCTGTTGGTGTAATGGGAGTGCCTTTAATTTATATCAACCTTCCAACTACCTTAATGTTTGGTTTTTGCTAGTCAATTCCATGCACATCTTATCCTCAAATGCTCTAATATGTGTAGACCTAACTGTCCTATTGTGAATCCCCTGTCTATTAGATACCCAGAGGCATGATCCAGCCAGGTCATTCAAGAGTGGCTCAGCAATCAGCAGAGAGGATGTGTCAAAGGGATGGTCAAGTCCCTGGTTCCACCTCCAGGGTCAGCAACAAGGAAGGTGTCTGATCAGAGAGAAAGAGTCAGAAAAGCAAGAAGCAAATGTATTATAATAAAATGTTACAGCTCTTTTAGAATTTATCTAGCAGGTTTTCTGGTTACTATAAGAGAAGGGGGAACCACCGCGGATTTGGAATATAGTAAGATGGGGATATATTTATTCTCTTAGTAGCTGGTGCAAAGATTCCTCTTTGGGGGAAAGGTGTCTTTGTAAAATTACTTCAGGGGCAAACATGGGGAAGACTGTAAACATTGTGTTTGGGTGCAGAAGTCCTTAAACTTTAGCATGCAGCAGAAACCCTGGGAGTTGCTAAAACTCAGATGTGCTGGTCAGCTCACCTTCAGAATTTCTCACTCAGAAGACCTGGGGTAGAGCTTGAGAGTTTGAATTTCTAACACACTCCTGGGTGGTGATAATGTTGCAGGTTCAGAAACCACATTTTGAGAACTACTGACTTTCAAAAAAGAAGACACTACCTGAATAACTGAAGAGAAGAATCTAGGGTTGCACTTGTATTAGCCCATTCTCACGCTGCCATAAGGACATGCCTGAGACTGGGTAATTTATAAAGGAAAGAGGTTTAATTAACTAACAGTTCCACATGGCTGGAAACTTATGATCGTGGTGGAAGAGGAAGTAAACATGTCCTTCTTCACATGATGGCAGGAAGGAGAAGTGCCAAGAAAAAGGGGGAAAATCTCCTTATAAAACCATTAGATCTTGTGAAAACTCACTGTCATGAGAACAGCAGCATAGGGGTAATTGCCCCCATGATTCAATTACCTCCCACAATGTCCCTCCCATGACACATGGGGATTTGGGGGAACTATAATTCAAGATGAGATTTGGGTGGGGACACAGCCAAACCATATCATTCTACTCCTGGCCCCTCCCAGATAACTTGTCCTTACATTTCAAAACACAATCATGCCTTCCCAACAGTCCCCCAAAGTCTTTTTTTATTTTAATTTTTGAGACAGTGGGGACTCTCTGTGGGGGCTCCAACCCCACATTTCTTTTCTGCACTGCCCGAGCAGAGGTTCTCCATGAGGGCTCCACCTCTGCAGCAGACTTCTGCCTAAACATGCAGGCATTCCTATACATCCTCTGAAATCTAGGTGGAGGTTCCCAAACTGCAGTTCTTGTCTTCTGCACACCCACAGGCCAAACACCACATGGAAGCTGCCAAGGTGTGGGGCTTGCATCCTCTGAAGCAATGGCCTGAGCTGTACATTGGCACCTTTTAGCCAAAGCTAGAGCTGAAGCAGCTGGGAGGCAGGGCACCATGCCTCGAGGCTGCACAGAGCAGGGGGCCCTGGGCCCTGGGAAACCATTTTTCCCTCCTAAGCCTCAAGGCCTGTGATGGGAGGGGCTGCCACAAGTGTCTCTGACATGCCCTAAAGACATTTTCCCCGTTGCCTTGGTGATTAACATTTGGCTTCTTATTACTTATGCAAACTTCTGCAGCTGGCCTGAATTTCTCCCCAGAAAATGGGGTTTTCTTTACTATCTCATCATTAAGCTGCAAATTTTTCCAACTTTTATGCTCTGCTTCCTCTTGAATGCTTTGCCACTTAGAAATTTTTTTCTGCCAGATACCCTAAATCATCTCTCTCAAGTTCAAAGTTCCACAGATCTCTAGGGAAGAGGCAAAAAGCCACCAGTCTCTTTGCTAAAGCATAACAAGAGTCACCTTTGCTCCAGTTCCCAGCAAGTTCCTCATCTCCATCTGAAACCACCTCAGCCTGGACTTCGTTGTCCGTATCACTATCAGCATTTTGGCCAAAGTCATTCCACAAGTCTCTAGGAAGTTCCAAATTTTCCCACACTTTCCTGTCTTCTTCTGAGTCCTCCAGACTGTTCCAATCTCTGCCTGTTTCATAGTTCCAACATCGCTTCCACATTTTCTAGTGTCTTTACAGCAGCACCCCACTCTCTGCAGTACCAGTTTACCATATTAGTCTGTTCTCACAATGCTATAAGGACATTCCCGAGATGATAATTTATAAAGGAAAGAGGTTTAATTGATTCACAGTTCTGCATGGCTGGGGAGGCCTCGGAAAACTTACAATCATGGTGGAAGGGGAAGCAAACACATCTTTCTTCACATGATGGCAAGAAGAAGAAATGCCAAGCCAAAGGGGGAAAAGCCCTTTATAAACCTATCAGATCTCATGAGAACTCACTCACTATCACAAGAACAGCATAGGGGTAACCACCGCATGATTCAATTACCTCCCATCAGGTCCGTCCCATGACATGTGGGAATTATGGAAACTGCAACTCAAGATGAGATTTGGATGGAGACACAGCCAAACCATATCAGGGGAAGAGGATTCAGAAGGGAAGGAGAAAAAAGGGAGGTCACAGACCTGGTGGCAGGCAGGCTGAATACCATGTGAGGCAATCCTCCAAACTTTGAATATAACATTCTTGGGGTGAAGAGATTTCTTGTGGGAACTGGAAATGGGGTTGAGCTCTGCATTCTGAGATGACAGGAGGGTGAAACAGACATCATCCATGGGGCCAAGGAGACTTAAAATGAAATCCATGAACATTTTCAGAAATCTTAGTGGAACACTTGAAAATTTTCCCAGGTGGTGAAAATTGAGAATGGTGGGCAGTTTAAAGAAAAATCAATGGATAAGTTGGGGTTTGTGTACCTCAGCTGACCTCTACATTGCATGTGATCTAGGAGGAAGTATTTGTGGAAGAGAAAGAAAGGTTCTGGGAAAAGAAAACATTATACAGTATACATTCCTGAGGAAACCCAGTGTTTGAAATTCATCAGATGTTAGCAACACACAGAAAACCTGGGGAAGACAGAAGCTCCTCAATAGGAAAATATTCAAAGGCATTTTTTTTTTTTTTTGAGACAGAGTCTTACTCTGTCGCCAAGCCAGAGTGCAGTGGCACAACCTTGGTTCACTGCAAACTCTGCCTCCTGGGTTCAAGTGATTCTCCTGCCTCAGCCTGCCAAGTAGCTGGGACTACCGTTGCATGCCACCACGCCCAGCTAATTTTTTGTATTTTTAGTAGAAACGGGACTTCACCATATTGGCCAGGATAGTCTCGATCTCTTGACCTTGTGATCTGCCTGCCTTGGCCTCCCAAATTGCTGGGATTACAGGCATGAGCTACCGTGCTCGGCCTCAAATGGCTTTTAATAAGCCCATTTGTTCATTACTAAGTCCACGTGTTCATTAAGTTCAACAAGACAAGACTATGCAAGTATCCACTAACTTCATCCATTGGCAATTGGGAGAAACAGTGAGGTTTTTACTGTAGTGTAACATTTCCATATATACCCACTTATGAAAGATTGTAAGTAGAGTAAATTTCTATACATACCACACTGTTTTGGTTTTTTATTTATTTATTTATTTATTTATTTATTTATTTATTTTTTGAGACGAAGTCTTGCTCTGTCACCCAGGCTGGAGTGCAGTGGCGTGATCTCGGCTCACTGCAACTTCTGCCTCCCAGGTTCAAGCGATTCTCCTGCATCAGCCTCCCAAGTCACTGGGATTACAGGCACGTGCCACCATGCCCAGCTAATTTCTGTATTTTTAGTAGAGATGGGGTTTCACCATGTCGGCCAGGATGGTCTCGATCTCCTGACCTCGTGATCCACCTGCCTCAGCCTCCCAAAGTGCTGGGATTACAGGCGTGAGCCGCATGCCTGGCCATACCACACTGTTAACAGTGCTGAATGGGGTAATTACATTTTTCACTTTCTTCATTTCTGTACGGATGATTTTTTTTAAACAGGGAGTTTCATTACTTTTGTAATCAAAATATTTTTAGAAAGCAGATTTTTCTTTCCTTCCTTCCTTCCTCTCTTTTTTTTTTTTTTTAGACAGGGTGTCACTCTGTCACCCATGCTGGAGTACAGTGGAATGATCACAGCTCATTGCAGCCTTGACCTCCCGGGCTCAGCTGATTCTCCCACCTTAGCCTCCTGGGTAGTTGGGACTACAGGAATGTGCCACCACACCTGGCTAACTTTTGTAATTTTATAGAGGCATAATTTCACCATGTTGCCTAGGCTGGTCTCAAACTCCAATTACATATGTGAGTCACCATGCCCGACTAAAAGCAGATTTTATTTCCTATTCTAGTTTTCAACTGTTTCATGAACCTAGAGATTTTTTTTTCACTTGAAAAGGGGAAAAGGATAAAACAGCTTTATCATAAAGAAAAAATGGAAACAAAAATAAACTTTACTGTATTGACACTTAGCAGATAGAGATGATCACCTTATAAATGCGCATTTGAAACTGAACTGATCTGTCTTGTAATGAGTTTAACAAGCTTCCAACAGAAACTTGTGATGGATGTGGCTGTGTGGGTATATAGACTTCCCTTCTTGATGGTGGTTTAGCTCCACAACCCACATATGGACTTCAGGTCATTGGAACACAGGGCAGGATTGACAGGGTGAAGAAGACAGGATCACAAGACCTGGGCCTAATCACAGGGATGAGGTGCTAGAGTGAGAACAAAGGAAAAAAATTGACTTAAAGATAAGATCCTAAATTTGAGTTCTCTTTAAATTCTCCAAGACTTGGAGGAGGATTGGTAAGATATCTTGTTAGACATTGCCATAGTCTGCCCCAAAAAGGTTTGCATTCCCATCAGCAGTGTATAAATGAGACTGCCCATTTCCCCAGACCTCAGGATGTGTTGTCATAATTTTTAATTTGCAATTTTCATCAATACTATAGGTAAGAAATGGTACCCAGAATGATGTAAGTATGAGTAGAATGTAAGTATGAGTGAGTTTGGGTGTCTTTTTATATGTTTAAGGGCCATTTTTGTATCTTTTGTGTGAATTGCCTGTTCTTTTCCCAGTTTTTAAAATGAGATTTGTGGTTCTTTGTTCCTCAGTTTTTAAGAGTTCTTTTTATATTAAAGATATTAGCACTTTGTCTTTGACATATGTTACAAATATTTTTTCCCAAATTTTCAGTCTTTTTTGTGTGTGTATGTGTGTGTCTGTTTATGGTGGGTTTGCATGTTAATTTTTTTCATTTTTACATAGTAAAGTGTATCAATATTTTCTCTCAATGACTCCAGATTTTGAGTCATAATTAGAAAGCCTTTCCCTACACAGAGATTTAAGAAGTATTCATCCATGTTTTTGTATAATACTTGTATGATTTAGTTTCCTTTTATTTAGAATCTTGACACATTTGGAATTTATTCCTGTATATGGGTGTGAAGTATGGATCTAATTTTATCTTTTTCCAAATGGTGAATTAATTGTCCCAGCATCATTTATTTAAAACTCTATATTTATCCCAGTAGATGCCAACTACTGGGTTGAATAGTTGGCGTAAAGTTGAGTTGGATAAAGTTAAGATGACGACTTTATCATGTGCTAAAATTTTATACGCACTTGAATGTATTTCAGGACACTCTAGTCCAGGAGTTGGCAAATTTTTTTTTTTTTTTTTTTTTTTTGAGATGGAATCTCACTCTGTCGCCAGGCTGAAGTGCAGTAGCGCGATCTCGGTTCACTGCAATCTCCGCCTCCCGGATTCAAGCCATTCTCCTGCCTCAGCCTCCCAAGTAGCTGGGACTACAGGCATGCGCCAGCACACCCAGCTAATTTTTGTATTTTTTAGTAGAGACGGAGTTTCACCATGTTGTCCAGGATGGTCACAATCTCTTGACCTCATGATCTGCCTGCCTCAGCCTCCCAAAGTGCTGGGATTACAGGCGTGAACCACCGTGCCTGGCCAGCAAACGTTTTTTTCAAGGGCCATACAGTAAATACTTAGGACTGAAGGCCACAAGGTCTTTGCTGTAAGATTGCTGCAAAAGCAATCATAAACAATTTGTAAATGAATAGACATGGCTGTGTTCCAATAGCACTTTACTTACAAAAATAAATAACCTTGAACCGTAGCTTGCCAATCCCTGCTCTAGATTATTTCACTCATTTATTTTTGCACCAGTAACTCATTGTTTTAATTACAGAGGCTTTTTGGTATGTTTTAATGTCTGGTTGGGCTAGTTTCTCCCTTTGTAATCTGTTCATTCTTTTATAAAAGAAATATAGGATAGATCCATGAAATAAAATGACTTTTTGTTTTGTCTGTTTTTTGGTCTGGTTCATAGACCATCTCGAACGATAATTCCAAAGAGGAGTTCCAGAAGAGCCTCAAGCAATGTTAGTGATTATTCGAGTTCCCCATTGTGTTACAACTTAGAGGCATAGTATTGATGTGAATGTATCTGGTATGAACTGTTACAAAGTTAAATCATACAACTTACCTTATAGTTATAACTTTTACATGCATATTTTAAAAACTGAAGTGAATAGAAATTATGTTGAGGAGATATTTTTAAATGTTATAATAACCTTTGAGAAATTGGAAATATTTTAGGATATTACAATCAGAGCTAGGAATGGTTTCAGTATGTAATTTTTTTCCTGTGACAAACGTCTTGTCAATTGCAAATGATATGTAATTCTTCACAGTCTAAGATCATGAGTTATTTTTAAAATCCTGTCAATCATCTCTTATTTATCAGAACATTCTTCAGCTGAGTTGTTTTAAATAGTAGAAAGCTTCCCAGTTTTATGACATCCAGACCCTCATCCTGTTGGAAATGTCATCGAATCACTGCCAATAACCTGGCCACTAATTTGACACTCCTTACTTTCGTCAATCCTATAGTTGGATTGAACAGACTTTATGAATAAGAATTCAGAAGCTTGAATGAATATGAAGCTTATAACTCTTTAGTAACCACTAGGAACCAGAAACATTGGATGGTAGCCAAGCAAAATCTCACCATGTATGTGAGTTTCATGGTTTTGACAGCTGTGTAATTTTTACTGAAGAGAAAAGATTATCTTTTAAATGTACAAAATGGGAAGCTCATTTTTGGTTACTATCAAATGCAGTGGGGATGAAAAACACTGTCTCTTCAGTTGATGTCAGAATTATTATTAGAGAAGGAATTATATTAGGAAAACCAATTGACCCTGTGAGTGTGGAGGTCAGAAGCTTACATAAGAAGAAATGGCTAACCTGCTCTATAAGGAAAAGCGAATAGACTGTGTTTTGCTCCTGAGAGAGGGCCACTGGAAGAGAAGTACAGCAAACTAAAGGGAGGCTATGGCAGTGTGTGGTGAATAGTGGCAGTCTGCTGAAGTCATCACAAGATGAGACCCATCTCTGCCAGCATTGTCCCACAATAACAAACATCGTTTTGTTCAAGAGTGATAGATCTCCAATTGTTCATCAACAGGTGTTTGAGATGGTGGCTTTTGTTTTCAACATAGTGTAATTGCTAATTTGAACAAGAACCTATCAACTACACAGATAGTTTAATTTTGCTCCTCAACTGTCCATTTAAGATTTACTCAATAAAGAAAGTTCTTCCTCTGACCCTGGATGGAAGTGGTCGGTAGGCCCATGACTTTTCTTTTCTTTTTCTTTTTCTTTTTTTTTTGAGACAGAATCTTGCTCTGTTACCCAAGCTGGAGTGCAGTGGCACAATCTCGGCTCATTGCAACCTCCACCTCCCAGGTTCAAGCAATTCTTCTGTCTCTGCCTCCCAAGTAGCTGGAGCTACAGGCACGCTCCACCACACCCAGCTAAGTTTTGTATTTTTAGTAAAGACAGGGTTTCACAATGTTGGCCAGGCTGGTCTCGAACTCCTGACCTCAGGTGATCCACCCGCCTCGGCCTCCCAAAGTGCTGGGATTACAGGTGTGAGCCACCGCGCCAGGACGGCCCATGACTTTTCTAGTCACTGCTTGCTAACACAAAGTCCTGAAGCCCCTTTAAATTGTGAAACAGTCTCGTTTCAGAAATTAGTTCCATTGTCAAAGCTTGAGACTTCATTTGAAACTATAGTTACTCCCTCTCCCTCAGATAAGGCCTATTCCAGGGGGGTTGTTGACTCCTGAGGAACGTACAGGATCGGCTGCTTCTAAATTACCTCCTTTCCACCCTACCACACTTCCCCAACTGACAGCTGTTTCTCATCCTTCCTGCATTTGAGCAGAGGGTGGAGGAGAGGGAGGTGAAGTGGGAGAGTTCTTACCTGGCTGTGCTGTGGAAAGCCCAGCTCACATTCTCTGAGCAGGGGTAATGTTTCAAGCTGACTCTCTTGTTACAGAGGATCTTCTGTGGTTATTTGGAGACTCTGGAGTTCTTTCATGGGTTCTTTAAAGCATTTTACTAGGACTTCTCACCTGCAGTTTGCTTGACTTGGTGGATTTGCTCCCCTTGGGCTCACTGCTTACTCTTTCGGAGTAAAGGAGTGCTGTGATGCTTTTAGTATTTCTCTGTTGAGGCCTGTTTGCCCCTCTACTTGGAACAATTGGGCAGGACCTTTGGCAACCCCACACCTGCTCATCTGACCCTTGGGAGCAATCAGGCTTTCTCAGCACCCACCAACTCTGGGGATGCAGCAGCAACTCTCCCTCTCTCTGGCCACCAGTGTAGGCAGCTATCTCTGTCTCTGCTTCCCCAAGGATTCAGTAAATACTAGGCTACTCAATCCCTCCAATGCAGAGTAGACATAGCTAAGCCCTTCTCACTAGGCTTGAGGTGGGGGCAGACACTGTGTGAGAAGGTAGGACTGAAAGCACCCCACAACTCTTTCAAAGAGAGTTCTCACAAATCCCCTCCCCAACTCTTGCATACTGTCTCTGAGGGTGAGAAGTTATGATGCCCCAGTACAATTCTCAAGCCCCTATATTGTGGATGTTCCCCAGAGTGTACTGCCTTGCGGTACACTTTGATGTTTGATAGCCTGTATCTTGAAGTTGCAGCAAAAATTTCGAACACAAAAGCCATTCAAGGAAAAGTAATTTATTTGGCCTGGAAGGCAGGGAATTGATGAGATTCTAAGATTTGGACCTAATCCCTTAGCAGTTGGCCACAAAGAGAGATAATTATGTGGCTTTCCTAGCCATGTGAAACGTAGCCCATCAGTGGGAAAAAAATACTTGTTAAGGGCTTGAGATCTGACAGAAATTTGTCACAGAGACATACTGATAATTGTTTTTACCATGATTCTTTGGCAGATGAAAAACACTATGAGATGAAAAACATTCTTAATCACACAATGATATAATCATTCTCTGATAATGTGAAATGGTCATTGGGTAAGGCATCAGGAGGTTTAAGCATGGTCTTGAATCTGCTGTGACCTTGCTGTGTTATCACAAGTCAGTCACCTCTCCTTTGGAACTAAGTTTATCCTGTTGAAAATGTGGAGATGATCTCTGGGATTCACTCTGCACTTAGTGTTCTATGAGTCTGTTAAGCTCTCAACATCAAATAAATGACAACTCTAACCCACAGGCATTGCATTAGGAAGGTGTAGTAGGTTAAATGGTGGTCATGCAAAACTTATGTCCACATCTTAACCCTCAAAACCTATGAATGTGACCTTATTTGGAAAAAGGGTCTTTGCGGATGGGTCATTAGGAATCTTCAGATGAAATCATCCAGGATTACCCAGGTAGGACTAAATCCAATGACAAGTGTTCTTATAACAGACAGAAAAGAAGGCACACAGAGGAGAAGCCCACATGAAGGCAGAGGCAGAGAGTGGCATTATTTAACCCTAAGCCAAGGAATGCCTGGAACTACTAGAAGTTGGAGGAGGCAAGATCAGATTCTCCCCTAGAGCCTTCAGGAGGAGCACAGCCAAGTTTGGACTTGGCCTCCAAAACCGTGAAAGGATAAATTTCTGTTGCTCCAGGCCACCAAGTTTGTGGTAACTTGTTACAATAGCGCTAGGAAATTAATAACAGAAGGTGAGGGATAAAATAAGAGCACACAATCTGGCAGTGAAGAGCTCCTGCTTTGGAATTAGAGAACAACATTAAGCAGCCTGGAGGGCATTATTTAACCTTGCTAGCATTTAGTGTCCTCCTTTGTAAAACAAGGATGAAAATAGAGACCACTGTTTCTTTTCTATACTTCATTTAAAAGTTTAAAAAATAGTAACTATTTTATAGCCCATTTGTAAGGATTATGGAAGATAGTGAATGACTTAATACAGTGCCTGGTTTGCAACAAGTGCTACATAAATGTTTGCTGTTGTATTTAAGATTATTGCATACATGAGGTGACAATCTCTTTCCTTTTGAATGCTCTCTCTAAAACTTATTTGATGTTTACTCATACATTGCTAGGATCATCTTAAAAATGAGGCAGGGTACAAATCATAGCATAAGTCTGCCTAAATTTTTTAAAAAGGCAAATTCTGATTATGATGAACATGAACGGCACCCTGAAAGGGAAAACAAAAAGAATGACAGTTAACTCTTGAACAATGTGTAGGTCCCCATGCAGTAAAATATCCATACACAAAACTTTTAACTCCCCCAGAACTTCACTGATAATAAACTCCTGTTGACCAAAAGCCTTACCAACAGCATAAACAGTCTATTAACACAGCAGTCCCCATCCTTTTTGGCACCAAAGACCAGTTTCATGGAAGACAGTTTGTCGACAGATCAGGGTTGCAAGTGGGGAGGATGGTTTCAGGATGATTCAAGTGCATTACATTTATTGTGCACTTTATATCTATTATTATTACATTGTAATATATAATGAAATAATTATACAACTCACCATAATATAGAATCAGTGAGAGCCCTGAGTTTGTTTTCCTGCAACTAGATGGTCCCATCTGGGAATGATGGGAGACAGTGACAGATCATCAGGCATTAGATTTTCATAAGGAGCACACAACCTAGATCCCTCAAATGCACAGTTCATGATAGTGATGGCAGCGCCTGCAGCAGGGTGGTGTGGCTAGGGCTGCACACTTCATGGAGCTCCCCATTGCTGCTGCAACCACCCAAACCATGATGTAGACCCAGGCCTCCTGCTCTCTAAGGAGCAGGCAGGAGCCCCACCCTCCTGGATGGGGCTGCAGCTACTCAAACTGCAGCTGTGGAGCCAAGCCTCCCTGTGCTCTTGGAGGGGGTTGGGAGTAGTCAGGATCTGCCCTACTGGGTGCAGCTGCATCCACCTGATCTGCAGCTACAGACCTGGGCCTCCCACTCCATGGAGCAGGCAGGAGTCGGGAACAAGCAGGAACACTGCCTCTTCTGAGTTGGTGGGGCGGGAGCTCCCTGGGTATAGCTGTAGCTGTCCTCCCAGGTGAAGGACCTGGATATCTCTGTAGTCTGCATCCTCAGGGGCCTGGGAAGGGCCCCTCACCTCTCCATCCCTGCTGGCTGGGGGGTGTCTGCTCCCACTGCCTGGACTCTCTCCTCTCCTAGTGCCATCTCTAATCTTGGAGTGGGGTTGGGGCCAAGCCCTGGGGCCATAAATGGCAGCAGGAGGAAGTCAGATTCCTGGGCTGTAGGGGGCAGGTCCCCAGTAAGACCCCATCTTCAGGCCAGGGAGGGCCTGAAGGCTGGGGGTGAGGCTGCCAGTTCTGCAGACTGGAGTAGGGGACTCGTGGTGCCTCTTCCAGGCCTGCCCATGGCTGCCCATTGATCAATCAGTACACACTTCCTCCCCTCTGAAGTCCATAAAAGCCCTGGGCTTGGCTAGTGTGGGCAGAGGATGGCCAGAGGATGAAGAGGGCAGAGAGATGATGGGATAACAAGCTGTAGAGAGAAGCTACCCTCTCTGTTGATAGCTGGAGATGATGGGACAACCAGTTGCAGAGAGGACCAACTCTCCTGCTGACAGCTGCAGAGATGACCTGCTGGCAGGGATGCGCCCCCCTCTCCAGGGCCTCCCTCTGCTGAGAACTGACCACTTGACAGATGGCCTGCCTACAGAGAGGAGCTACCCACTGCGGGGCTCCTCTGAGCTACTGTAACACTCAATAAAGCTCATCTTCATCTTGTTCACCTGTCGCTTGTCTGCATATCTCATTCTTCCTGGATGCAGGACAAGAACTTGGGCAAAGGCACTATGGCCACAGAGGTTTCTGGCTAGAAAATTGACACCCCAAAGATCCCATAACAATAGGGTTTGCACTCCTATGAGAATCTAATGCTGCCACTGATCTGACAGGAGGTGGAGCTCAGGTGGTAATGTAAGCAATAAGGAGCGACTGTAAATACAGATAAAGCTTTGCTAGCTCAGCTTCTGCTCACTTCCTGGTCTATGGCCCTGTTCCTCAAATTGGGGACACCTGTATTAACACATATTTTGTACCTTACATGTATTATATACTACATTCTTACAATAGTGTAAGCTAGAGGAAACATTTCTAATATCTTGAAAAATATATTTATTATTCATTAAGTGAAGGTGGATCATCACACAAGTCTTCATCCTTGCCATCTTCACATTGAGTAGGCTGAGGAGGAGAAGGAAGAGAATGGGGGTAGGTCTTGCTGTCTTGGGCTGACAGAGATGGAGGAGATGGAAGAGAAGTCAGGAAAGGCAGGCACACTTGGTGTGACTTTATGGAAATATATCATAATTTCTGTCTGGCTTTTGTTACTTTTCTATTTATCTAAAATTGTTTCTGTACAGCACCAATTCTTCTTCTGCTTTTTGCCTGAGTTTCAGTGCCCTTATCATAGCAGAGTCCTTGCTGTAAGAGAAGTCAAAAGCAATCTTGAATCACTGAAACTTTTCTGCCAGGTTGTCTAATGTCAGTTTGTTTTCTGGCACTGCTTCTTTTATGTCTTTTTCTTCATCACTTGGCACTGTTCAGAGGTGCCCATCTTCATTAAGCTGTCTTCTGTTAATTCCTCTAGTGTGGCGTCTATTAGTTCTTGAATTTCTCCAAGGTATCTTAAAACCCTTCACCCTCCACCTTTTTTGCCATATTCACAATCTCTTTTATGATTTCCTCTATTGGTTCTCTCAAAATAAATAATAACTGGATTTATGACAGAACAAGTTACATATAAGTTAGCAAGCCCAAAACAATAAATTCCTGCTGAAGAAAACTGCAGGAATTTATTGTTTGGGACTTGATAACTGTCACAGCTTTTTCTATAACAATGATGCCATCTTCAGTGGTGTAATCCTTCTAGACTTTCATGTGTTTTCTCTATTGGGGTTCTCTTCCTTTCCATAGGGTACCATGTGTATGTAATGAGCCTTAATGGTCCTTATGACTCTCTGACCTAGAGGCTGATTTAGAGACATTGTGTTTGGGGGCAAGTAGACCACTTTCACACCTTCAGTGTTGAGCTTGTGGGGCTCTGGGTGGCCAGGGGCAATGTCCAATATCAAAAGAACTTTAAAAGCAGTCAGTCCATTACTGGCAGGATACTTCTTGACTTTAGGGACAAAGCATCAATGGAGCCAATCCAGAAAAAGGGTTCTCCATGTCCAGGCCTTTTGTGCACCAAGACTGGCAGCTGGTGTTTATCTTTTCTCTTCAAGGCTTGGGGATTAGTGGCTTTCTAGATAATGGCAGTCCTGATAGCATTTGCATAAAACACTAGAGTTAGCCTATACCTTCTTGCCTTAAATCCTGGTGCTCACTTATCTTCCATACTAATACATGTCCTTTGCAGCTTTTTTTTTTTTTTTTCCCATAATAGGGCACTTTCATCTGTATTAAAAACCTGACCAGGCAGATATCCTTTCCCCTCAATGACTTTTTTTTTTTTTTCGTATTTTTGAGACAGAGTCTCATGTTGCCCAGGTTGGTCTCAAATTCCTGGACTCAAGTTATTCTCCTGCCTCAGCTTCCCAAAGTGCAGGGATCACAGGTGAGACCCACGGTGCCCAGCTTTAATGATTTTCTTAATGGCATCTGGGAACTCATCTGCTGCCTCTTGGTCAGCAGAAGCTGCTTCTCCTGTTATCCTGACATTTTAAAAGCCAAATCTCTTTCAAAATCATCAAACCGGGCACACCCAAGATGGCCAAATAGGAACAGCTCCAGCCTCCAGCTCCCAGTGTGAGCAACACAGCAGATGGGTGATTTCTGCATTTTCAACTGAGGTGCAGACCGACACCTCACACCTCACACGGCAGGGTACACCCCTGAGACGAAGCTTCCAGAGCAAGAATCAGATAGCAACACTCGCTGTTCAGCAATATTCTATCTTCTGCAGCCTCCGCTGCTGATACCCAGGCAAACAGGGTCTGGAGTGGACCTCAAGCAAACTCCAACAGACCTACACCTGAGGGTCCTGACTGTTAGAAGGAAAACTAACAAACAGAAAGGACACCCACACCAAAACTCCATCAGTACGTCACCATCATCAAAGACCAAAGGCAGATAAAACCACAAAGATGGGGAAAAAGCAGTGCAGAAAAGCTGGAAATTCAAAAAATCAGAGCACATCTCCCCCTTCTCCCCCTCCAAAGGAACGCAGCTCATCGCCAGCAATGGAACAAAGCTGGATGGAGAATGACTTTGATGAGTCGAGAGAAGAAGGTTTCAGTCGATCAAACTTCTCAGAGCTAAAGGAGGAACTACATAACCAGCACAAAGAAACTAAAAACCTTGAAAAAAGATTTGACAAATGGCTAATTAGAATAACCAATGTAGCGAAGTCCTTAAAAGAACTGATAGAGATGAAAACCATAACACAAGAACTACATGACAAATGCACAAGCTTCAGTAACTGACTCGATCAACTGGAAGAAAGAGTATCAGCGATTGAAGATCAAATGAATGAAATGAACCGAGAAGAGAAGTGTAGAGAAAAAAAGAGTAAAAAGAAATAAACGAAACCTCCAAGAAATATGGGATTATGTGAAAAGACCAAATCTACGTCTGATTGGTGTGCCTGAAAGTGACGGGGAAAATGGAACCAAGCTGGAAAACACGCTGCAGGATATCACCCAGGAGAACTTCCTCAACCTAGTAAGGCAGGCCAACATTCAAATTCAGGAAATACAGAGAGCGCCACAAAGATACTCCTCAAGAAGAGCAATTCCAAGACACATAATTGTCAGATTCACCAAAGTTGAAATGAAGGAAAAAATGTTAAGGGCAGCCAGAGAGAAAGGTCGGGTTACACACAAAGGGAAGCCCATCAGACTAACAGCAGATCTCTCGGCAGAAACTCTCCAAGCCAGAAGAGAGTAGGGGCCAATATTCAACATTCTTTTTTTTTTTTTTTTTTTTTTTTTGAGACGGAGTCTTGCTCTGTCGCCCAGGCTGGGGTGCAGTGGCCGGATCTCAGCTCACTGCAAGCTCCACCTCCCAGGTTTACGCCATTCTCCTGCCTCAGCCTCCTGAGTAGCTGGGACTACAGGCGCCCGCCACCTCGCCCAGCTAGTTTTTTTTGTATTTTTTAGTAGAGATGGGGTTTCACCGTGTTAGCCAGGATGGTCTTGATCTCCTGACCTCGTGATCCACCCGTCTCGGCCTCCCAAAGTGCTGGGATTACAGGCTTGAGCCACCGCGCCCGGCTCAACATTCTTAAAGAAAAGAATTTTCAACCCAGAATTTCATATCCAGCCAAACTAAGTTTCATAAGTGAAGGAGAAATAAAATCCTTTACAGACAAGCAAATGCTTAGAGATTTTGTCACCACCAGGCCTGCCCTACAAGAGATCCTGGAGGAGGCACTAAACATGGAAAGGAACAACAGGTACCAGTCATTGCAAAAACATGTCAAAATGTAAAGTCCAGTGGAAACTGCATCAACTAGTGAGCAAAATAACCAGCCAATATCATAATGACAGGATCAAGTTCACACATAACAATATTAACCTTAAATGTAAATGAACTAAATGGTCCAGTTAAAAGACACAGACTGGCAAATTGGATAAAGAGTCAAGACCCATCAGTTTGCTGTATCCAGGAAACCCATCTCACATGCAGAGACACACATAGACTCAAAATAAAGGGATGGAGGAAGATCTACCAAGCAAATGGAAAACAAAAAAAAGCAGGGGTTGCAATCCTAGTCTCTGATAAAACAGACTTTAAACCATCAAAGATCAAAAGAGACAAAGAAGGCCATTACATAATGGTAAAGGGATCAATTCAACAGGAAGAGCTAACTATCCTAAGTATATATGCACCCAATACAGGAGCACCCAGATTCATGAAGCAAGTCCTTAGAGACTTACAAAGAGACTTAGACTCCCATACAATAATAATGGGAGACTTTAACACTCCACTGTCAACATTAGACAGATCAACGAGACAGAAAGTTAACAACAATATCCAGGAATTGAACTCAACTCTGCACCAATCGGACCTAATAGACATCTACAGAACTCTCCACCCCAAATCAACAGAATATACATACTTCTCAGCACCACATCGCACTTATTCCAAAATTGACCATATTGTTGGAAGTAAAGCACTCCTCAGCAAATGTACAAGAACAGAAATTATAACAAACTGTCTCTCAGACCACAGTGCAATCAAACTAGAACTCAGGACTAAGAAACTCAATCAAAACCGCTCAACTACATGGAAACTGAACAACCTGCTCCTGAATGACTACTGGGTACATAACGAAATGAAGGCAGAAATAAAGATGTTCTTTGAAACCAATGAGAACAAAGATACAACATACCAGAATCTCTGAGACACATTTAAAGCAGTGTGTAGAAGGAAATTTATAGCACTAAATGCCCACAAGAGAAAGCTGGAAAGATCTAAAATTGACACTCTAACATCACAATTACAAGAACTAGAGAAGCAAGAGCAAACACATTCAAAAGCTAGCAGAAGGCAGGAAATAACTAAGATCAGAGCAGAAGTGAAGGAGATAGAGACACAAAAAACCCTCCAAAAAATCAATGAATCCAGGAGCTGTTTTTTTGAAAAGATCAACAAAATTAATAGACTGTTCGCAAGACTAATAAAGAAGAAAAGAGAGAAGAATCAAATTGACGCAATAAAAAATGATAAAGGGGATATCACCACCAACCCCACAGAAATACAAACTACCATCAGAGAATATTATAAACACCTCTATGCAAATAAAATAGAAAATCTAGAAGAAATGGAAAATTTCCTGGACGCTTACACTCTCCCAAGACTAAACCAGGAAGAAGTTGAATCCCTGAATAGACCAATAGCAGGCTCTGAAATTGAGGCAATAATTAATAGCCTACCAACCAAAAAAAGTCCAGGACCAGACGGATTCACAGCCGAATTCTACCCAGAGGTACAAGGAGGAGTTGGTACCATTCCTTCTGAAACTATTCCAATCAATAGAAAAAGAGGGAATCCTCCCTAACTCATTTCACGAGGCCAGCATCATCCTGATACCAAAGCCTGACAGAGATACAACAAAAAAAGAGAATTTTAGACCAATATCCCTGATGAATATCAATGTAAAAATCCTCAATAAAATACTGGCTAACCGAATCCAGCAGCACATCAAAAAGCTTATCCACCATGATCAAGTGGGCTTCACCCCTGGGATGCAAAGCTGGTTCAACATACGCAAATCAATAAACGTAATCCAGCATATAAACAGAACCAAAGACAAAAACCACATGATTATCTCAATAGATGCAGAAAAGGCCTTTGACAAAATTCAACAGCGCTTCATGCTAAAAACTCTCAATATATTCGGTATTGATGAAACGTATCTCAAAATAATAAGAGATATTTATGACAAACCCACAGCCAATATCTTACTGAATGGGCAAAAGCTGGAAGCATTCCCTTTGAAAACTGGCACAAGACAGGGATGCCCTCTCTCACCACTCCTATTCAACATAGTGTTGGAAGTTCTGGCTAGGGAAATCAGGCAAGAGAAAGAAATCAAGGGTATTCAGTTAGGAAAAGAAGTCAAATTGTCCCTGTTTGCAGATGACATGATTGTATATTTAGAAAACCCCATCATCTCAGCCCAAAATCTCCTTAAGCTGATAAGCAACTTCAGCAAAGTCTCAGGAAACAAAATCAATGTGCAAAAATCACAAGCATTCTTATATACCAGTAACAGACAAACAGAGAACCGCATCAGGAATGAACTTCCATTCACAATAGCTTCAAAGAGAATAAAATACCTAGGAATCCAACTTACAAGGGATATAAAGGACCTCTTCAAGGAGAAGTACAAACCACTGCTCAGTGAAATAAAAGAGGACACAAACAAATGGAAGAATATGGATAGGAAGAATCAACGGTCATGGATAGGAAGAATCAATATCGTGAAAATGGCCATACTGCCCAAGGTAATTTATAGATTCAATGCCATCCCCATCAAGCTACCAATGACTTTCTTCACAGAATTGGAAAAAACTGCTTTAAAGTTCATATGGAACCAAAAAAGAGCCCGCATTGCCAAGACAATCCTAAGCCAAAAGAACAAAGCTAGAGGCATCACGCTCCCTGACTTCAAACTATACTACAAGGCTACAGTAACCAAAACAGCATGGTACTGGTACCAAAAAGAGATATAGACCAATGGAACAGAACAGAGCCCTCAGAAATAATACCAAACATCTACAGCCATCTGATCTTTGACAAACCTGACAAAAACAAGAAATGGGGAAAGGATTTCCTATTTAATAAATGGTGCTAGGAAAATTGGCTAGTCATAAGTAGAAAGCTGAAACTGGATCCTTTCCTTACTCCTTATATGAAAATTAATTCGAGATGGATCAGACACTTAAATGTTAGACCTAAAACCATAAAAACTCTAGAAGAAAACCTAGGTAATACCATTCAGGATATAGGCATGGGCAAGGACTTCATGTCTAAAACACCAAAAGCAACGGCAACAAAAGCCAAAATTGACAAAATGGGATCTAATTAAACTAAAGAGCTTCTGCACAGCAAAAGAAACTACCATCAGAGTGAACAGGCAACCTACAGAATGGGAGAAAATTTTTGCAATCTACTCATCTGACAAAGTGCTAATATCCAGAACCTATAAAGAACTCAATCAAATTTACAAGAAAAAAAACAAACAACTCCATCAAAAAGTGGGCAAAGGATATGAACAGACACTTCTCAAAAGAAGACATTCATACAGCCAACAGACACATGAAAAAATGCTCATCATCACTTACCATCAGAGAAATGCAAATCAAAACCACAATGAGATATCATCTCACACCAGTTAGAATGGTGATCATTAAAAAATCAGGAAACAACAGGTGCTGGAGAGAATGTAGAGAAATAGGAACACTTTTACACTGTTGGTGGGTCTGTAAACTAGTTCAACCATTGTGAAAAACAGTGTGGTGATTCCTCAAGGATCTAGAACTAGAAATACCATTTGACCCAGCCATCCCATTACTGGGTATATACCCAAAGGATTATAAGTCATGCTGCTATAAAGACACATGCACACGTATGTTTATTGCAGCACTATTCACAATAGCAAAGACTTGGAATCAACCCAAATGTACATCAGTGATAGACTGGATTAAGAAAATGTGGCACATATACACCATGGAATACTATACAGCCATAAAAAAGGATGAGCTTGTGTCCTTTGTAGAGACATGGATGCAGCTGGAAACCATCATTCTCAGCAAACTATCGCAAGAACAGAAAACCAAATACCACATGTTCTCATAGGTGGGAATTGAACAATGAGATCACTTGGACACAGGAAGGGAAACATCACACACTGGGTCCTATTGTGGGAATGGGGGAGGAGGGAGGGATAGCATTAGGAGATATATCTAATGTAAATGATGAGTTAATGGGTGCAGCACACTAACATGGCACATGTATACATATGTAAGAAACCTGCATATTGTGCACATGTATCCTAGAACTTAAAGTATAATAAAAAAAAAATCATCAAACCATCCATTGCTGGTGTTACGTTTTCCAGCTTTAGATCTTTTACCTTCCTTTTGCTTTAAGTTGTCATATTGTGACTGTGCTTCTTCTTGAATCATATTAGAGTCTATAGGCATGTCTTTCTTATAGCAATCCTATACCTATACAAAAGCTGCATTTTCAATATGAGATGAAGTATTTTACAAAAAGTGCAAGGTTTTTGTGCCTGCTTGCATAGCTATAGTGACACCTTCATAAATTTCCTTTTTTTTTTTCTTTTGTGACGAAGTCTCACTCTGTCATCAGGCTGGAGTGCAGTGGCATGATCTTGGCTCACTTGCAAGCTCTGCCTCCTGAGTTTAAGTGATTATCCTACCTTAGCCTCCTGAGTAGCTTGGATTACACAGGTGCGTGCCACAGGCCCAGCTAATTTTTGTATTTTTAGTAGACACGGAGTTTCACCATGTTGGCCAGGATAGTCTCGATCTCTTGACCTCGTGATCTGCCTGCCTCAGCCTCCCAAAGTGCCGGGATTACAGGCATGAGCCACCGCGTCCGTTCTCTCTCTTTTTTTTTTTTTTATAGTGGCCTTTATGCTGGACTTATTTAACTTGAAATGGTGGGCAATCCCAGCTGCAGACTTCACTCCATGGTACATGTCAAGCAATTCAACTTTTTCTTGTAACGTCATGACTTTTCTCTGCTTCTTGGGAGCACTTCCAGCATTATTAGTGACACTCTATGGTGTTATTCAAGGTTTACAGTATTGCAGTAAACACAATGAAAAATACATGAGAACCGTGAGAGATCACTTTTGATCACAATAAGTGATTTACTAGGGAGAGGAACTGCTCATGGGGAGATGATTAAGGTCACACAGTGTTTTAAGCAGATACAACATGAGCTCACTGCAATAGCAACAGAAGGGACTATGAAATTATTACAGTAGTACGGTATGTGCTATTGCTCATTTTATGCAGTTATGATTTAATGTTGCATCTTTATGTTTGTTTACACTTCTCTCAACTTTGAATGGTGCTATGTACAGTCTGTGTGTGTAAGTTTTGGTAAATTTTAACTTTTTAGAAAAGGTTTGTGTATATTTTATGGTAGTAAATGATAAACTAGCATCTACCTATATTTTATGCAATCATGACACACCTTTTTTTGATATTTCTAGGCTACATGGTTCATCTGTGAGTTTTTTCAAATTGTCCAAATCTCCGCGATATTTTCTAATATATTTATTTTTAAAAATCCACCCCTAAGTGGGCCCTTGCAGTTCAAACCTGTGTTGTTCAAGGATTACCAGTATAAGTAATCATCCACATGAGCTATTTCAAGTCCTTAGCACACACATGTTTGGGAATTGCCATTCTGAATATACAGAGTGACATGTATATACTATAAGGGGGTTTTTATAACTAGAAAAGTCCTCATGTTTCTCCTTTAAAAGACAACAGGGCAGTGTCTCAGTAGAGGATTTAAATTACAGGGGTGTTTTATTCTCTCAAGTCTCAAAAACTTAAAAGATATATGTTTCTTGACTTTTCAGCTATAATGCCAACCAGCATTAGGAAGATATTACCCAATCCCAGACTTGTGTTGCTGCCCCAAATTCAACCATTCTGAATTACAAGAGACAGAGACTATCACCTGAAAAGGTGATATAGCACAGACATGATGAATGGGGGCCTAATTGTGAGGTGGGCAGCCAGTGTGATTTGTATCTCTTCTGGAAATCCCTCTATTGATCTCAGAATGGGTGAAGATCATCCAGGTATAGCCCCAACTTCTGGTCATCAGTCACCAGAAATCTGGGAAACTCAGTGGCATAAGGCCTGGGCTGCTTGTGCCAATTGGAGGTACACCTTAATCTGCAGTTTATCTGATATTGTCATTTAACTAGATCTGTATGTTAGCTCGCTTAGATAAGCAACTTGAATATAGGAGCTGTGTTCTTTGTCTCTGTAATACTGTGTATTTTAGAAGGCAACTAACAGATATTGGTTTGAAATGGACTAGAGAATCACACAAGGCTGTATCAAAATAAAAATTCTAGGAATCATTTATCAGAAAAAATTCTTGAAATTCAAAATGTTTGGATCATTTTTAAAAAATAGATGCATGCATAACCATTACAAAATAGTCTAGAAAACTGGATATTAAGTGCCTACATAAAGAGATCCCCAAATTTACTTAAGGTTACAGCCACCCATAAAATTGAGTACTCAAAAAAGGTGGTGGCAAAAAAGTTAGTGGCATTTGAAATAAAAAAGACTCAATGATAATAAAGAAAAGGAAAAGTGGTTACAAGGTAAACTGCTCTAGGACAGACACATCTTTGGAGTCTTCCAAGGTGCATTCAGAGACACAGCTGAAAAGGGCTGTGTGAAAATAAATTCTGTGTATGTTCTAGTTTTAAAAATTGTGTAGTAATTTATGTATTTTTAGGTAGTAATATACAAACGAGCTCAAACTCAGCTGAAAGCAACGCCAACATGGTTGTTAGGTTTCTCTCCTCTAAAAATGAGGTTTTTCTAGATTGCCTCCAAAATCCCCCCAAACTCCAGGTCTCTGAGTCTATAAACTCCGCTGCATCATATAGCTGTGTGCTGTTTTTCCAGATAAAATGACCTTCTATGAACTATTAGGTAGATTCTCCCAGCTCATTATCACAGATTCATTGCCACTATAATTATGGTGCCAGCTGCTGCTGTGTTTTTTTGTTTTCTTTGCACTCCAGGCTCCAGATGAAAGCTGTGCATTTTCTGTGAAGTCCTAGAAATGAAACACTTGAGCTTTCTAACTTTGGAAAATCACATGTTCTCTTTATTAGAATTCTGCTGAGACTAATGTGATGGGAGACAAGAGTGGAGTATTTAAACTCTGTAGCTATTAACACCCCAATCAAGTGTTTTAGCTTGTCTATAGAGTACTTCTCTGTTACTGATGCCTCCTGTTTTAGCAACTTAGATAGAAGATGCCTAGAAGCAAAAAGTCTGACCTGAGCACCAGAAGGTTGTCATAATTAACAACAAAAAAAAATTCTTTGTAGAGATGGAGTCTTGCCATGTTGTCTGTCCATGGCTGGTCTCAAAACTCCTGAACTCAACTGATCTGCCGGCCTCCATCTTCCAAAGTGCTGGGATTACAGGCGTGAGCCACCACGCTCGGCCTAGTTGTCATAAAATTAATGTTATATTGCCTCCTCTTCTACACCTGGTAATAACTGCAAACGTTTATCATCTTTTATCTTTTTCCAGTATTCTATCAAAAGATTACTGGAAGTCAGGCCGGGTGCGGTGGCTCAAGCCTGTAATCCCAGCACTTTGGGAGGCCAAGGTGGGTGGATCACTTGAGGTCAGGAGTTCAAGACCAGTCTGGCCAACATGGTGAAACCCCGTCTCTACTAAAAATACAAATATTAGTTGGACACAGTGGTACGTGCATGTAACTCCAGCTACTCGGGAGGCTGAGGCAGGAGAATCACTTGAACCTGGGAGGCGGAAGTTGTAGTGAGCCGAGATTGTGCCACTACACTCCAGCCTGGGCGACAGAGCATGACTCCATCTCCAAAAATAAAAAATAAAAGAGACCCTTCCCAAGCAGCTCAACTGTCCTCTTCCCCACCATTTTTTTGGGTGGCTGAGAAACTTATCACCTGAGTTTTAGGCTTATGGATTTGAAGCATGTACTCCTGCATTTGAGTATTAGTTCTCCCATCCCACCTTCCCAGGAAAACATTATCTTTTGTAGAGTATGTTAATCACGGTCCACAAAACCAATTATGTCAGGCTGACTGCCACCACTTAGGCCACCATTGTTTTTGTAGGCTCCTGTGGTTCTCCACACCATCCTAGCCTCCTCAATCCCCAAATTCATGCTGGGCTACAGAAATCTTGAATCTTTGGCAGGGTTGGGAACCCACGGGCCTCTGAAGCACACTCCCTGGAGGCACCAATATAACCCTTCCCTTTTGGCGTCATAGTTTTCCCCCACCAGGACCCGAGTCATCTCTACTTTGGGGCAAACATAATTCTTTCTGCTTCTCTGAAGCATTCGGCCTCTTCCTTAAAATATTGTTTTTCTACATGGGCTCAGGCTTTTTGGGAAACAACAGCCAGTAAGTCTAGCGTGAGGTTCTTCTGTTTTCTTGCTACATACATAACTGTTTTGAGGTAAGAAAGCACACAGGGGAAAACAGGTGAAAAAAATTGTAGCTCAAAAACATTTTCATCCATATTAATTCAATTCCAGAAACAATTACGCTTTTTATAAAGACAACAATTTAATATACTACATTTACTGCTATAGAAAGATAATTCACAATATGTTGGGTTTTTTGTTTCGAGACAGGGTCTCACTCTTCTGCCCAGGCTGGAGTGCAGTGGTGTGATCATAACTCACTGCGGCCCTGATTTCCCAGGCTCAAGCAATCCTCCTGCCTCAGTCTCCCAAGTAGCTGGGACTACAGGTGTGAGCCACCACTCCGGCTAATTATTTTATTTTCGGTAGAGATGGGTTCTCACTCTGTGGCCCAGACTGCTCTCAAATTCCCGGGCTCAAGCAATTCTTCCACTTTGGCCTCCCAAAGTGTTGGAATTACACACATGGGCCACCACGCCTGTCCCACATGTTGTTGTGACAGGAAATTATAAAGATGTCTATCAGGATGACTCCAATGTTTAAACAGAAAATGTACATCAAGTCAAAACGAATATTTACCACCATGAAACAGTAGCTATCACTACAATTCACACTTCATAAGCAACCTTTTTAGGAGCTGAATTGGTGAAGCTATCTGAGATTGACTAAGGCCTCATTAATATTGCCTTACTTTCTGCTTTGTATCTTTAATATTTTCTGTAATTTACTGAATAAAAGCCTAGCACCTGAATGTACTGCACTATAAATATACAGTATATAGAGCCCATAGATTTTTTTTTTTTCCTGGAATGCAGAGGTGCCATCTTGGCTCACTGCAACCTCTGCCTCCCAGGTTCAAGCGATTCTCCTGCCCCAGCCTCCAGACTAGCTGGGATTACAGGTGCCTGCCACCACGCCCGGCTAATTTTTTGTATTTTTAGTAGAGACGGGGTTTCACTATGTTGGCCAGTCTGGTCTTGAACTCCTGACCTCAGGTGATCCACCTGTCTTGGCCTCCCGAAAGTGCTGGGATTACGGGCGTGAGCCACTGCACCCGGTCTAGAGCCCATATCTTTATTTAGCACATTAGTAAACAAAATGACTTTAGTTATCAGAAGTTAAGTAATTCAAACTTAAAGCTGTTGGAACTTTATTCTGAGCCTTGAGAGGAATGTGGCTACAGCCTGAGCCAAGCAGCAGGCATCTGCACCGTCTGCCTTTTGTTTCTGTAAATAATTAAAATCGGAGGAGCAAACCATACCAGAGATACAACCCCCTGAGATCACTACCCGTCCTCACGGAGTAACGAAGTACTCTTTCTTGGAATGTAGCAATCTGTAACCTACCAAATAGCTGTAAGTATGTACTGGTCTCTTACGGAAAATGAAATCCTGCTAAAATTTGTCTCTGGCCACCTAGGTGAAACCTTAACTTCTTCACTTTGGAATGCTGACCCCATTTGGAGCTGGTGTCTCCTGGGTGGCTACCCTCAAGCTTTACGCTGGAATAAACTCTTATCCTTAATCATATTTCCTGAACCTATTTAAGGTCGACAGGAGAGGGAAGCGGAGATGTCTTGAGATAAAGCTGAATAAAGTTTCTCAAGAAAAAAGGGAAAGAGACCTCTGAGCTGTAAGTTGTTTTCTAACTCTAGGGAGTTAGAGGTGAAGTAGGAACCTGAAGTTGGAAGTGCTGAGTTGGACAGCCCTCATCTCTAGGCAATACTTTAGTAAAGTGGAAAAACGGGAGAAGACGACGAAGGCTAGGGAGAGATGCACCCAACCCAGTCCCGGGTTTCCCACTCGCTCTCGGAGTTGGGTACAAAGAGTGTTCCAAAACCCCTTCTCCTGTGCTCAGCCCAGTGCTCCGGTGGGTCAGGTCTCCGGAACGCGTAAACAAAAGCAAACAGCTGAGCGGCGGAGGGCGCTGGCGACAGGTGTGGGTGTGCCCTGAGGATGCGTGGCGACTTCCCGGAGCAGCGGGTCTGTGTGGCAACGATGGAAGACACTGCATTCCACAGCATAGCAGCAGGCCCTGCCCTGGATGGCTCCAAGTAAAAGACAGTTCCCCAGAAGCCGTCGGCCGCCGGCGATTCGCCTCCTCCCGCGCCAGACCCCGCCTCTCCCCCAGACTACCGGTGCCATCCAGATGCCCCAGGCGGGACCCCAGCTCACGAAGCCCACTGGCCGAAGCTCCCCACAGGCTAGAGAGCCGCTCCTTCGAGGCCAAACGTCCGAGAGGCGGCCTGCGCCTAGCACGCAGGCGTGGAAAGCTAGGCGCCAGCCTCGATCTGACCGCCGCCACCTGCCTCGAGCCGCGCCGTCCGCCGTTTACTTTCGAACGAGCCCAGCAATAGTTCCCATTGGCCGATGCCGCGCAGTTGAAAGCTGCCTGCAGACTGCGCCTGCGCCGCGAGGCTCCGGGCGGCCCCGCCCGGCCTGGGCACCTGAAGCCCTTCGGGGCGGAGGAGGGCGGGGACTCGGGGCGACTCTCAGCATCAGCCAGGAGCCGGTGGCTCTCTGTTTCGGCGCTGTGGAGTCGCCTACTCCGCCTCCTCCCCGCGGTGAGTCTAAGGACCTTTACGGATCCGAGAAGGTGGCTCTGAGTCCTTTTTCTTTTCCTGTAGCACAGGCTGGTGTTCCAGTGTGTTTGCTGGGGAGTCCTGGGGGCGTGACGATGGAGGGAGTGGCTTGGGACCTGCATTCATTCCCACTTGTCCCACACTGGAGTTTGGGGAACCATTCTCCCGTCTCTCCACTGTGGAGCTGCGTTCCTGTGAGGGAGGAGGCGCTCTGTGGTGGCCAGGGTGAGCTGGGCCAGGCCGAGTCGGTCAGCCCCGCGGGGCTTGGGGTCGGGCGGTTGCGGAGGCGGAGGCGCTTTAGGAGGGAGGCCTGGGAGAGTGGAGCTTTCAGAGGGGGAGGGGAAGAGTACTGCCATTTTGAGCCCCTTTGTGGGAGGTGCTCGTAGGACTTAGGTGGGATAGGTGCAGTTACCCATTTTACAGATGTGAAGCCTCACTTTTGAGAGATATTTGATAATACTGACTCAGGTACCACAGCATTGAAATGGCAGAACAGAGAGATGAGCAAACTATACTAAATCAGTTACAATTTTGAGCTGGCAAAGTATTTTACTCCCATGGATGCTTTTGTCTTGCAGTTAATTTTAAGCACTCTAAATGACCGTGAATGTTTTTTCTGCCATCGCCGTTGGTGGGTCATATTGTCGAGAGCTCATAAGCTACTTGACGTTGTAAAGAGGTCCTTTGTGACCATCTGTTTGGTCAGAGTTCGGATTTTCAAGGAACAAGCGATACCTCTACTGCAGCTCCAGCAACTGTGTTGGTGTTTGTGACTTTTTGGAAAACACAGTGAAGCATAGTGAAGATAAACATCAAAGACAGTGAACTAACAACCATTTTTATGACATGAGACAATAAATTGAAAGCATTAAGGATAACATTATTTTAATTTTAGAATAAGAATAAAAGATTCTGGAGGAGTTGGAGAGAGTGTATTCAGTCCCCAAACCAGGAGATCAACAAAGTAGGTAAGTTCTGGGAGATTAAGTAAATATGAAAAACATTTTAACTGAGTTTTTCCAGAGTGTATCATTTAAACTATAAAGTGAAATTTAGAAGTCTTTTGAAAAAACATTATGTTGATGGTGTATCAAATTCCAACCATCTTACCGAAGGAGCGGAGCATAAAGTGAAAAACAGCTTCCTTTTCCGATCTGTACCTTAAAGGTAGTCACTCAACTCTTTCGTACATCCTTCTAGAAATTTTACAAGAATGTGTACATCTCAAAACACATGCAAAGCTGTTATTTTAGACATACAGATCTGCAGAACTACACAAAACTGCAAATTAAGTTACCTGGATACTTCTTCACTATGCATTCATATATTGGTCTTTTTAAATGAGTAAGTAGCTATTTAATCTGGCAAGGTGAAATTTTGATTTTAGGTAATGTTAGTTTTGACATTGCCTTTCACCAAACACGTTGATGACTATTTCCCACCAGATATATTTTTACTTTGAAAAGTATAACAAAAGTAATTAAAGCCTTAACTTCTCAAGTCAGTTCCTGGTTAAATTGAATTAAGTCTTTTTTTGTTTTGTTTTTAGTTTTTTTATTTTTTTAGTTTAGGAAAACAGGTTGATATCAAAATGAAATAAAATAGTACAGATGGACAAAGAGAGTTAAAATCAGCTGACCATAGGATTTTTTTTTTAATTTGAAAAAGTTAAGGTGATCTCTCATTATTTTTGTATATTTATATGTGGCAGAATTATTTTTAAAAATCTTGTTTCTCAAACTTTCCGCAACAGTGTTAAAAAAAAAAAAATCTTATATATGTATATAAATGATGAAGTTGTAGTTATTTCTTAAGTAAGTCTTCGATTGCATGAAATGTATTTCTTCTTTATCAGTTAGGGCCACAAAGATGTGAGCCCCAATTTGGGTGGTGGCACCACTTGAATTTTTCTATACTTAAAGCTGACTCACTAGAAGTCATGGGGCAAGTCATCGAATTCTATAATGTAGTAAAAATATTTTCGTTTCAGAGGCTGTGAAATGTAATGAATGTTTTACAACTGTTCATGTTTAGAGTTGAAAGGCAGGAAAGCATTAGTGAATTAAAGCTTAAAAACTGGTTTACACAAGAGAATGGGTAATGATATTTTTGGTGCTATTTTATCATCTGTTATACTATCTATTACCTAATATGCCAGTTAGACATCAGGGAGGCTCCCTAGTGAATTGGTCCTCTGGAGAAAGACTTAATAAAAAGTGTGGAAATTCAGAAATGTATTTGTTTTGACACTTAAACACAAGATGTTAGTGAAATAATTTGTCAGTAGAGTGATTTAGCCTCAGATTTCTTTGAGAAGATTCATTTTTTTATATTTATATTTCTTGGTGACTTTTAAAAGAGAAGCAGGAAATCTTGAGGTACTGGTTTCTACATGAGCTTAGTACTCACTAGAGGAAAATACATTTTACATGGGTTATTTTACTTTTTTGCTTTTTAAAAACATACAGTAGTATAAATTGATTCAAATTCATTTAGCAAAAGAAAGACTGGATAATAGGCAAGACACTTGAACATTTTTTTTAATTGTGTAAAATATACTAAACATAAAATTTACCATTTTAATATTTTTAAGTATACAGTTTGGTGGTATTAAATACATTCAGATTGTTTTGTAATTATCACCACCAACTATCTCCGTAACTTTTTCATCTTCCCAAACTGAAACTATGTACCCATTAAACCAGCAGTCCTCAACAATTTTGGTACCAGGGACCAGTCTCGAGGAAGACAATTTTTCCATGGACAGGTGCGGGTGGGTGGTACATGGTTTTGGGATAAAACTGTTCTACCGCACATCATCAGGCATTAGATTCTCACAATGAGCTACAACCTAGTTCCCTCGCGTGCGCAGTTCACGGTAGGGTTCACACTCTTATGAGAATCTAATGCTGCCACTGATCTGGCAGGAGGCTTTGCTCAGGCGGGCTTGCCGACCGCCATGGCGGGGGTGCAGGGTGGGTAGGGAGGGTTGGGGACCCTTGCATTAAATAAATGATAACTCTACGTCTTCCCTGCTCTCAAGCCCTGGCAACTACCATTCTACTTTCTGTCTTTGAGGACTGCTTATTGGTTTTAATATTATATATGCTTTTTTCACATATCATGTGAATGTAAATTTTTTTTCCATTGAACTAATTGAGTGAATTATATTAATAGATTTTTTGTTATTGAATTAACTTTATATTTCTGGGAAGAACCTTATTTAGTCATGGTGCAGTGTTTTTTAAAATGTACTCCTGTATTTGTTTTTGCTAACATTATATTTAGAATTTTACATAAGTGTCCATTTTTGAAATTAGTCCATTTTTAGTTTGTATTGTCTCAAGTTTTGGAATCATGTTATACTGTCTTCAAAACATTTAGCAAACTTTTCATATTTGTATTCTGGAACAGTTGAGTAGGGCCTAGTCCACACTCAAGGGAGAGATTTCAAGAGTATCCAGGAAGTGCAGGTCATTGGGGGCCATTTTAGAGGCTGCCTATCACAGATAGCTAATGGCTTGTTTATTTACTTAAATAACTAACTCTTAGACTGGTCATGGTGACTCACAGCTATAATCCCAGCCCTTTGGGAGGCTGAGGGGGGAGGATCTCTTGAGGCCAGGAATTTGAGACCAGCCTGGGCAACATAGTGAGACCCTATCTCTACAAAGCATAAAAACATTAGGCACGTGTGTTGACATGTGCCTATCAGCTACTTGGGAGGCTGAGCTGGGAAGATTGTTTGAGCCTGGGAAGTTGAGGCTGCAGTGAGCCATGGTCTCACCACTGCATTCCAGCCCTGGTGACAGAGCAAGTCTCAGTCTCAAAAAGAGCCATCTCTTGGGTTTATCAGTTCTAGCATTTTTATTTTTTATTTTTTTGAGACATAGTCTTGCTCTGTCACTCAGACTGGATTGCAATGGCATGATCTCGACTCACTGCAACCTCTGCCTCCCGGGTTCAAGCGATTCTCCTGCCTCAGCCTCCTGAGTAGCTGGGATTATAGGCACCTGCCACCCTGCCCAGCTAATTTTTGTATTTTTAGTAGAGATGGGGTTTTGCCATGTTGGCCAGGCTGGTCTCGAACTCCTGACTTCAGGTGATCTGCCTGCCTCGGCCTCCCAAAGTGCTGGGATTATAGGTGTCAGCCACAGTGCCCAGCCAGTTCTAGCAATTTAAGTTTTCTAGTTCATTATCATCTTCCATTTATCTTTATTATTATTTTGTCTTTTGAGACAAGGTGTGGCTCTGTAGTCTAGGCTGGAATGCAGTGGAATGACCATGGCTCATGGCTCACTGCAGCCTGGACCTCCCAGGCTCGAGCAATCCTCCCTCCTCAGCCTCCTGAGTAGCTGGGACTAACAGGCATGCGACACCATGCTTAGCTAAGTTTTTTATTTTTTATAGAGATGGGGTTTCAGTGTGTTGCCAGGGCTGGTCTCAAACTGCTGGGCTCAAGTGATCCTCCCACCTTGGCCTTCCAAAGTGCTGGGATTACAGGTGTGAGCCATCACACCAGGCTTATCTTTATTCTTTTTTTTCCACTTTTCCTTGTTTTTTTTCCCTCTTTTTTTAAGTTGAATTATTTTATATTCCTTTTGGTTTGGTAAGGAAAGTGTATGGTGTCAACTCTGCCCATGTAGTTTTTTTTAGCTCTGTAGATTTTACTGAAGAGTATTTCTGTTGTTTCACATGAATAAATTATGTGTTGACTGTGTATAGAATTCTCAGCTCATATCCCTTTCCTTCTAGACCTTGTGGACATTGCTACATTGTGTTCTAGCATTCCTTGTTGCTGGTGATGTTCTGGTTATTTCCTGCTGTGTAACAAATATCTGAAAGCTTGGCTGGCCAGATGTTCAAGATGTCTTTTTCACTCATGTGTCTGGCAATTCCTTGCCCTTCTGTTTGGCCTGTCTCTTCAGCAAAGTAGCCTGGACTTCTTACATAGCAGTTTGTGGCTCAGAGGCAGTGACCTGCCAAGCTAGTTAAGGGCTATACCTAGAACTCACCACAGCACTTATACTGTATCTTCTTGGTCAGAGCAGTCACATGGCCCACACATACTCTAATAGGGGGAGAATAGATTTCAACTCTTCATGTGCAGGGAGTAGAAGCAAAGCCACATTATAGGACAGCTCGTGTGGGAGGTAATTACTGTGGGCATTCCAATTTTAGAAATTCCAGTCTTTCAGAGGAGAATTCTGAGACCTTTGGTTTTGTTTTCCTTTTTTCATCCTTCTTTTCTATGTGGATACTTGTAGGATTCTCTTTCTTTCTTTAAAATTGTATTATATTTTTAATTGCTTAATAGTTAAAAGTGAAACCATAATTTATAATGAAAAACAGATTCTTACCCTCTAGAAGCAGTCACTTTTATCTTTTTTAACATTTCTTTTGGTATTTTCTTCTAAATTTCTAGATACTTATTTTTTTGTGGTTTCTTTATTTTTTAAGTATGTATTGACTTTCTTATAAGGAAAAATTAAGATTTAGTTCTTAAACTGTTTCCTTACTGTATTTTCCCCCTCAATATAATTTTGTTACTCTTTGGTAAAATCAGTATTTGATATTTACAATATTATGACTGTTACAGTGACAGCTGAGCCATATACTATAATATTAATCTTTCCTCTTTTCGTGATTCTATCATTTTTTTCCCTAAATTTAGTTACCTCTCAGTATGTTTCAGATACATGAAGCATTTCTATCAGTTCCATTTATTTACTTAAACATCTGTCTTCTGCACGCCTGTAATCCCAGCACTTTGGGAGGTCGAGGCAGGCAGATCATGAGGTCAGGAGATCAAGACCATCCTGGCTATCATGGTGAAACCCCGTGTCTACTAAAAATACAGAAAAATTAGCCAGGCGTGGTGGCGGGTGCCTGTAGTCCCAGCTACTTGGGAAGCTGAGGCAGGAGAATGGCATGAACCCAGGAGGCGGAGCTTGCAGTGAGCGGAGATTGCGTCACTGCACTCCAGCCTGGGCGACAGAGCGAGACTCCATTTCAAAAAACAAAAAAGAGATCTGTCCTCTGGATCTGCCTTCCTCTTCTAGAGTGACTCTTCTCTAGGCTTTCACAGTTGTCCTGGAATTTATTTCACCATTATGCTGGTGAACATTCTTGCTTTTCTTTTCTCCCTGCAGTAGCGTCTTTAGAAAGAGTTGGCAGAAGGTTGTTCATTTTTGAGATCTTACGTTGTCAAACTGTCTTTATATAAAAATTTATTGTTTTTTTTTCTATGTATAGAATTTTATTTTCCATTTTGGAAGCTATTTTTTTTTTTCTGAGAATATCAAAGGCATTACTCCATTGTCTTATTGTTTCCAGTGTTACTGATGTTTTTACTGTTTGGAAACCTACATACAGCATAGCTAAATCCAAGGTGTTCATCCTAGATTAATTTTTGCTCTTTTTCTTCCTTCCAGAAGTCTAGACTGGTTGTGGGAAATTTCTGCTGCATAAAATTTCATACTGGTTTCTGAAAGAACTAGCCTGTAAGCATGGTAGCCACCTTTTTTTTTTTAAAGGAAAAAAAAGGGTCTTGCTCTGTTGCCTAGGCTGGAGTGCAGTGGCAGTCGTGGCTCACTGCAGCCTCAACTTCTTGGGCTCAAGTGAGCCTCCTGCCTCAGTTTCCCGAGTAGCTGGGACTATAGGCATGTATAACTGTGCCTGACTAATGTTTAATTTTTTGTAGAGATAGGGTCTCACGGTGTTGCCCAGGTTGGTCTTGAACTCCTGGCTTCGAGTGATCTTGCCACCTCTGCCTCCCAAAGTGCTGGAATTACAGGCGTGAACCACTGCACCTGGCCCACCTATATAGTTAGTGTACTTCTCAGGCAGCAACCAGAGTCAGAAAGTTCCTGACCTTACACAGTTATTTTTCAGTTCTAGTTTCTCTTCAATTTGTTGCCTAAAATTAGTTTTTAATAAATAAACCAGTGAGAAAAGGGTAGTCCGAGAATAGATTTTGACTTCTGTGATCTGTAAGTTATCTACAAATTTTTGTCTAAAAAGTATTATTAAAAATTTTACATATGATAGCAGTAACTTTGAGACCAACCATGATTTTTGCCTCCTTTTTTTTTTTTTGAGACAGAGTCTTGCTCTGTTGCCCAGGCTGGAGTGCAGTGGCGCCATCTCATGCCTCAGCTTCCAGAGTAGCTGGAATTATAGGGATTACAGATGTGCGCCACCATGCCTGGCTAATTTTTGTGTTTTTAGCAGATACAGGGTTTCACCATGTTGGCCAGGCTGGTCTCGAACTCCTGGCCTCAAGTGATCCACCTGTTTTGGCCTGCTTCCATTTTATATAAGCTTAGGATTTGCTTTACAATGTCGTGAATATTTTCATTTTAAAGAAGTTGAGCTTTTGGGCCCCTAAATGCATTATCAGAGTTGTTCCCTAGCTTTTTGCAAGCATAGAATAGGGGTTTGGGGAGAAAAGTTAGATTCTGTTTTAGGACTAGTTTTGCTACTTAAACAATTGAATAGCTCCAATAATATTAAATCTAGATTAAATGTATGTCCACTGCTCAAATTTTATTTCCTACAAAGTGTTATTCTGTTTATTCCTTCAATGTGAATTCTGACATCACTGAAATACTCTGAAAAACACATTTGTTTTTCTTGGGTGGTTTCTGTATGAGTTCAGAGATTTCTGTAGGTGTAAAGTTGTAAAGTCTTGCCAACATGTACTCACTTGAATTCATCTGCAGTGAATGTCATCTTTACTGTTGCTCAATTACTTTAGTTTGTTGGAATGCTTCATCGTTCAAGCTTAGTCTCTGTTTGACACACTTTGGCTCATTCAGGGTCTGTCAGTCTGAATGGAGTATTTTCTGATAGATTTTCCTTTTACACCTTTTCCTAAGCAGAGATTTTGCTATTAAAAAAAAAAAGCAAAAAAAAAAAAAAACCAAAACAAAGTCCCGAAACAAAAATCTGTATTATCACAGGTGTCTGAAAAGGCATTTGTTCATTGAACCAATAACAAGTAAATGCCTGCTGTGTTAAAAGTTGTGCCTAAATTGCAGGAATATAACCATAGTTTAGACACAATTCCTGCCCTTCTAGGAGGCCTACATTCTAATGTATACAGAAAAGTTACAAAATTCTTTTAAATAAAATCTTGTTAAAGTGCTATGAAGTAAAAGTGCAGTGTTTAATGAGAATAACAGGGGACCTAATCTGGGGCAAGGCATCCCAAGTTGAGCCCTGAAGAAAGAGTAAGAGTTTGACAGATAGTAAAGATAAGGAGCCAAGTTTGCATTTTATTAGAAATGCAGTTACTTTTAGATGCTATTTTCACAGATTTTTAATCTTAAAAGTTAGTTTTATGGCATGTGATTTGGTAACCTTTATATTTTATGTGAATGGCACTGGGGTGTCTTTTTTTTTTTTTTTTTTGAGACGGAGTTTTGCTCTTGTTGCTCAGGCGAGTGCAATGGTGTAATCTTGGCTCACAGCAACCTCCGCCTCCCAGGTTCAAGAAATTCTCCTGCCTCAGCCTCCCAAGTAGCTGGGATTACAGGCATTTGCCACCACACCGGGCTAATTTTGTATTTTTAGTAGAGACGGAGTTTCTTCACGTTGGTCAGGCTGGTCTCAAACTCCTGACCTCAGGTGATCCATCCGCCTTGGCCTGCCAAAGTGCTGGGATTACAGGCATGAGCCACCGTGCCTAGCCATGGCACTTGGGTTTTTAAGTTTTGCCTAAGGTACTTTCAACAGTGGTGTAACTTGATTTTTCTCTATCAAGGGGTAAGCTAGTCTTCAGAATTGTGGCTTGCGTTGAGGGTAGATATAAAGGAAAACAGTAGGAGGTGATAGGGTGCAAAATGGTCAGACTTCTGTTACTGGAAATATCAGTAATAGCTTGCCAAGAGGTCAAGTTACTTGTGTCAGAGATGGTCTCTGAACTATTGCTGCATTTCTTTTTCTGTCTCAGAAATACTGATTGAGAGACTTTTTCATGAAGGAAAGATGACTAATGGTCTCCTTTTTGTTCTTTACCATTTAGTGCTCTAGTTTTTCACTTAAAAATTAAGGCAGTAATTCAGTTACCATAGTCAACTCTTATCTTTCAAACTGATTTTTATTATAAGGATTAATTCAAAATTTTTCTGCCTTCTAAATCTCCAAGTTAAAATTATTGCCTTAGAAATTTATACTGTGCTGATCCTGGGGTTTAAGCATACTTGTATTTTAATTCAAGAAGCTAAAAAATTTATGGTAGTAACAGTTACTATGGAGAAATTTGATAACTTGCTTTAGAAACCATTGTTGAGCCAACTGGGACATGTTTCCTTCTTTTGTATTAAAGAATATACTTTTGCTAAGCCTAACTTGTTATAATAGAAATAGTCTTGTCTACTCATTATATGTGCTTGGTTTTGATTTTATCATCTTAAATGTTAAAATGTTGCCCAAAATAGGCCGGGTGCGGTGGCTCATGCCTGTAATCCCAGCACTTTGGGAGGCCGAGGCTGGCGGATCACGAGGTCAGGAGATCGAGACCATCCTGGCTAACACGGTGAAACCCTGTCTCTACTACAAATACAAAAAATTAGCTGGGCGTGGTGGCGGACGCCTGTGGTCCCAGCTGCTCGGGAGGCTGAGGCAGGAGAATGTCATGAACCTGGGAGGCAGAACTTGCAGTGAGCCAAGATCATGTCACTGCACTCCAGCCTGGGTGACAGAGCGAGACTCAGTCTCACAAAAAAAAAAAAAGAAAAAAAAAGTTGCACAAAATAGTTGTAATCACTAAGTAGACTTTAACAGAACACTTTGGATTTTTGTCTTTATTAGATAGTATATTAGTCTGTTTTCATGCTGCCGATAAAGACATATCCGAGACTGGGTAATTTATAAGGAAAAAGAGGTTTAATGGACTCACAGTTCCACGTGTCTGGGGAGACCTCACAATCATGGCAGAACGTGAAAGGCACATCTCACATGGCGGCAGACAAGAAAAGAGAATGAGCCAAGGGAAAGGGGTTTCCTCTTAAAAAGCCATCAGATCTCTGATACCACAAGAACAGTATGGGGGAACTGCCCCGATGACTCAAGTTATCTACCACTGAGTCCCTCCCACAACATGTGGGAATTATGGGAGCTACAATTCAAGATGAGATTTGGGTGGGGACACAGCCAGACCATATCGCATAGCAACAAATTTAAATAACTTTAATTTGAAGCATTTTACTACAAATTAATGATAATCACTTTGTTTGGGATGCTTTTGGTCCCTAAGGAATAAATTCTTAATTGTGATCAGTTATTCACCATATATACTAGGAATTGAATTACTCAGAAAGCTTCATTTTAAAAATACCTTGTTCTCTTTTAAAAGACAAGCAGTATAGTAACAATTTGGAGGTTAATGCCTAGAATGTTAAATAATATGTACAGGTGTCTCTATGTAAACTTAAAATAAGCTTTTCTCTTGACAGGAAATGCACAATTTTGAGGAAGAGTTAACTTGTCCCATATGTTACAGTATTTTTGAAGATCCTCGTGTACTGCCATGCTCTCATACATTTTGTAGAAATTGTTTGGAAAACATTCTTCAGGCATCTGGTAACTTTTACATATGGAGACCTTTACGAATTCCACTCAAGTGCCCTAATTGCAGAAGTATTATTGAAATTGCTCCAACTGGTATTGAATCTTTACCTGTTAATTTTGCATTAAGGGCTATTATTGAAAAATACCAGCAAGAAGACCATCCAGATATTGTCACCTGCCCTGAACATTACAGGCAACCATTAAATGTTTACTGTCTACTAGACAAAAAATTAGTTTGTGGTCATTGCCTTACCATAGGTCAACATCATGGTCATCCTATAGATGACCTTCAAAGTGCCTATTTCAAAGAAAAGGACACTCCTCAAAAACTGCTTGAACAGTTGACTGACACACACTGGACAGATCTTACCCATCTTATTGAAAAGCTGGAAGAACAAAAATCTCATTCTGAGAAGATGGTCCAAGGCGATAAGGAAGCCGTTCTCCAGTATTTTAAGGAGCTTAATGATACATTAGAACAGAAAAAAAAAAGTTTCCTAACAGCTCTCTGTGATGTTGGCAATCTAATTAATCAAGAATATACTCCACAAATTGAAAGAATGAAGGAAATAAGAGAGCAGCAGCTTGAATTAATGACACTGACAACATCTTTACAAGAAGAGTCTGCACTTAAATTTCTTGAAAAAGTTGATGATGTACGCCAGCGTGTAGAGATCTTGAAACAAAGACCACTTCCTGAGGTTCAACCTGTCGAGATTTATCCTCGAGTAAGCCAAATATTGAAAGAATGGAGCAGAACAGAAATTGGACAAATTAAGAACGTTCTCATTCCCAAAATGAAAATTTCTCCAAAAAGGATGCCATGTTCCTGGTCTGATAAGGATGAAAAGGAAATTGAATTTTTTAAAATTTTAAACATTGTTGTAGTTACATTAATTTCAGTGATACTGATGTCAATACTCTTTTTCAACCAACACATAATAACCTTTTTAAATGAAATCACTTTAATATGGTTTTCTGAAGCCTCTCTATCTGTTTACCAAAGTTTATCTAACAATCTGCATGAGGTAAAGAATATACTGTGTCACATTTTCTATTTGTTGACGGAATTCATGTGGAAAATAGTTTCTCATTGAAAATGTCAATCTGAATTGTTTAAATGGGCTCATTCTGTACACTGCTAAATGAAAAATAGGGTGGCAGCATGAATAAATAGCAAACTAAGCTTTATTAGTGCTGCAACTAATATAAACAAAGTTTATATTTGTTGCTTTTGGTTAACAATATGTCAAAGTTAGAAATATCTGAAATATTCAAATCTTTGGGAAAATCTAGTAACTAATTTGAAAAATACACTATCTCATTTTTATTGGCTTTATGAATGTTGACATAATGTTGCTGTGACATTTAAACATTCTTGTACCAATATTGTCTTTTACCATTATTATATACTGCAGTTAATTGGCTTTACAGTTCTTTTTATATATAGCAAAATCCTGAAAGTACGTATACCTTTATTTTGATATGGCTTGAAGCTTTTGAATGGGTGAATAGGATGATAGAAAGGTTTTAAAATCAAGCAACAAAGTCTTAAAGTGATAAGGCATTGCTTAAAGATCTTTTGATCAAATATACCTGTGTTTTAAATAGTTTAAGAGCCCTAAATGTTTATCACCATTCACTCCAAATAAAGCTATTGCTTTTGGATAACTGTTCGGGAACAGTGGCTTTTTAAAAGAAATTTTCGAGACTGGGTCTCACTTTGTTGCCCAGGCTGGAGTGCAGTTGTCTGCATGACTCACTGCAGTTTCGACCACCCAGGCTCAATTGATCCTCCCGCCTCTGCCTCTGATGTAGCTGAGACAAGGCACACACCCCCATTCTTGGCTAATTAAAAACATTGTTTTTTGCAGAAATGAGGTTTTGCCATATTGCCCAGGTTGGTCTCAAAGTTCTGGACTCGAGATCTGCCCACCTTGGCCTCCCAAAGTGCTGGGATTACAGACATGAGCCACTGTACCTGGGGGCCAGCATTTTTAATACTTGTCATATTCTATGTTAGTGTAAATTTAAGATTGTATTTAACTTTTCTGCTCATCAAATCAGTTCTTGGATTAAAAACTCATTCTTACTAGAACAGAATCATGTTGGTAACTTGGTCTGCAACAGGTTTTGATGGCATCGTGGACTTTATTCATCTTTTTTATTATACTTTAAGTTCTAGGTGTATACATGTGTATACATGTGTACAACATGCAGGTTTGTTACATATGTATACATGTGCCATGTTGGTGTGCTGCACCCATTAACTCGTCATTTACATTAGGTGTATCTCCTAATGCTATCCCTCCCCCCAATATGCCCCAGTGTGTGATGTTCCCCTTCCTGTGTCCAAGTGATCTCATTGTTCAATTCCCACCTATGAGTGAGAATATGCGGTGTTTGGTTTTCAACTTTATTCATCTTAGCTCATTTAAATTGTCTACCACATTCCCTTAAGCTAATGCAAAAGTACCAATAACTTAATCTTATATTTGCTTTGCTTAAGAGGGCCTATTAAATCAAAGCCTTTTAGTTCCCTTTAACAGGGACTGGAGTTATGATGCATGTGTTATGACTTTTGGCCCACTGTTCATGCAACCCTAAGTGCAGGTTGATTTGCTTTCCAGAAATCCCAAAGGGGCTGCTCTTGGATCACTGAAGAAGAGCCTTACCTAGTTCAAAAAGACGTTTTGGGTCAGATTAGACAATGCTCCTGGCCCTACAGATTACACATAAACTATCATAAATAAATACAGCTTTTCAGGGAACTAGTCCTAAAAGTCTTATCTGCTGAGAACAAGTCTTAACACTAAGATGACGGTATTATATCAATTTATGATTAGTATCAGACTTACACCTAGCACAATTAACTATTGTGTGGGTAAAGAACATTTAAAGGGCATAGTAGAGGTAAGGAGACACATATTCAGGTAGAGATAAAAATACTAAGTTGCATTGATTACTTAAAATACTAGTCACACCATAAAAGTGCCCTGTAGTTTGAAAAACACATAAGCAATGAAATGTATGTTAGCCATTATGTGTTAAGCTACTTAATCTCTCATATCTGTGATGTGAATATTTTTAACCCCCACTTTTTGTAGATGAGGGAACTGACAAGTGACTTGCCCAAGGTCATATAGCTGTGGGAGAACCCATGCATTCTCTTTTCAGAGTTCATGCTATCACTCAACTTTAAAGAAGTAGGCCAAGATTAATGTTAATAAGGGTTTATAATCTATAAGAATAGCTAAAAACATAAGTATATATACCATTTTAGATTTGACATTATTTTGTATCTTGCTAATTTTTAGGAAGACTTCATTTTGTTAAGTATGCATATAGTTGAATATGAGTAACTGGTTCTTATACTGCTGTTTTGTATTTTTACCAGCAGGAAGATTGCAAAAGTTAATGTATATAAATCTTGAAATATTTCTAAGTTTTATGTATAACAAAATATATATTTTAATAAACACCTTTTGATATTTTATTTGCACTGTCTTAATGAGACTTCCAAACTCAGGAGTGGTAGCTATGGGATTTTCACATGGGTTCTGGGTACTTCTATTCTTTGAAACTTAGTACTGCAGGCTGGGTGTGGTGGCTCATGCCTGTAGTCCAGCACTTTGGGAGGCTGAGGCAGGCAGATCACTTGAGGCCAGGAGTTTGAGACCAGCTTGGCCAACATGGCAAAACCCCACTCTACCCAGAATACAAAAATTATCTGGGCACTGTGGTGTGCACCTGTAGTCCCAGCTACTCGTGGCTGAGGCACTTGAATTGCCTAAACCCATGAGGCGGGGTTGCAGTGAACCAAGATCTTGCCACAGCACTCCACCCTGGGTGATGGAGTGAAACTCTCAAAAAATCTGAGCTCTACTGCATTGGTTATGAAAACATAAAGTATTAAATTCTATTCTCCCACCAAATGAAAACACTTGAGATTATCATTATAGCATTTTAAACTTACTTTTCCCTTATATATTCTTTTTTTTTACTTTTCTTGAAAAAAATTTTAGAAAATGGCAGTTAATAAAAGGCACAAACAAATCAACAGGGACATACTAGTGGAAAACACAATATAAAACTAAAAGGCCATTGGCTTGTTTAACTGGTTAAAAGCACAAAATGTAACAGGCAGAAAGTCTGTTTCAAACAAATTAAAAAGCTATGTGTTTTTTAAATTCTCCCCAAATCAGATACATACACACCCACAAAAAGTGTGTGAAGGAAAGCTGTCATACACAAGAAGTTGTATCCTGAATTCTTCAAGGAAACATATTGAAATAGGAATTAACAGAGTCAGCAACAGATTAATAATTTTTAAAAATTGAGTCTTAAAATGCTACATGGCCCAAAGCTATACTATATAAAGTACTGCTAGGTACAAAAGAAAATGTCTGTACAGCTTTTAGCAAAACTGCTTTCTCAGCAAAGCAAATTAAAATAATGCAATCAGCAGATCAAGGAGACTATAGACATCAGAGCTACAACTTCTCATTTCCGTGTCAGAAAATCCTATTTATCCAGAATAGACTAAAATTTCAGGACAAAACAGGGACTTAACATTTCTTACTTTACCCAGTTTAAGTTCATCTCCCCCACCCCCCAAGCCAGTAATTCAGCAAGATCCAGCAGAAAGAGGGCTACTTTTAGAATTCGCTATTTTACTTTTCTATGGCGAGACCGTCATGGAGCCTGGATATTTCAGGCTCATACGCATCCAAGACCAGTGTCCCACTGTGGTCAAAAAACAGCAATGGACTTGGTGAACTTGGCTTCCCGCTGCTGCTTTGTTCTCCCACTGATGAAGGTCGGCTTCAAGGTGTATTTGTCATCAAACCTTTTAAGACCGGAGGACAGCTGCCAAATATCATCAGGGTCCATTCCTGTAGGATCTTTCCTGTGGGCCATGAGACAGATGCTCTTCTCCTTATATGAGGTATAAATGGTCAGAATCCCCATCATCACAAAATAGGATATGACGCACAAAGCCAAAACGGGTTTGGACTGGAAAGGGGTGCATACAATCCCAAAGCAAAGCCAGTATGGCAAAGAAACAGGAGATTGTACAGATGGTGAGGCGACCATTAATTAGACCAAAATTCTCCACATATTTCTATTTTTCCAGAAGTACTTTTTTGCCAGAATCATCCAAAGAGTTTTTCACAGCTGATCCATCCCACTTGTCAATTTTTACAGGCTTATCATCTATCTTCCACTTACCTAACAAGCCGCTACGGCCACTGCCTGTCCCGCAGTTGGAACCGCCGCCAGCCCCACCATTGCCTCTGAGACCACGGCTTCTCCTGCCCTGTGCAGCTCCGCCGCCATTTTGTCCACCTCTGAGTCTCCCCCTTATATATTCTTGATTTCCAATAAGTTACCATACTTGTATTTCAGATCTTGCTTTATTTAAAAGTCCATGCTAATACTGCGTTTACATTTTTACAGTTACATTATGATACAAACTGTTGGATTTCTTAAGTATCTAAAACAAAAGCCCACTGAAGAAACAATTAACTCTTTTAATTCCTTAGGATAAATACCTAGAAATTTAATAGCTAGGGCAGACTTCTAATTCAATACCAAAATTCCTTCCAAAAACCAAGTGGTTGCCAACTTATGTTCAGTAGCATTAAACATTCTTGAACCAATAGTATAAAAATACCCTGACAATTTTATAGGCAAACATTACTCAAGATATCTTACTAACCATTTATTACTAAAGTAACCCCCAAATACAGATGCTCCTCAACAGTGGGGCTACATCCTGGTAAACCTATCAAGTTGAAACTACCAAGTTGAAATGCATTTAGTACCCTGATAAATGTATCATAAAGTTGAAAATTTGTAAATGGAACCAGTGTAAGTCAGGGGCCATCTTCATACTCATGAAGCAACTACAGTGGGGTATTTTTCAACTTAAAAGATAGCCTAGGCTTGTTGAGACACTGTCTTAATTTACTGGCTCTCTTGTAATTAAGTCATAAATGGTCAAACATCAAATTCTAGAAAAGCATATATTTAAATTCTCATCACTATAATTCAAAATGACTGGTTTACAAAAATATGTTCCTAGTATTTGGGTAATAACTGTGGTGATTGTCTAAACTGGCAAGCTAAGTGGAATGCCTTAAAGAATATATCCAAGATTAGTTGGCAGATGTTTCCAGTGTAGGTAGATCAAAGGCCCACGAAGGTATGCTGAGCACAACCTAGTTCAGGACTTTGCCTCAACTAACATACTTCTTACTTTGGCAAGTTACTTGACCCTCCAGGTATCTAATTTTTCTCGATAGTCTGCTACTTACAAGATTGTCATATTTTTGTAATCTAGAAGCAATTATAGAGAATATTTTATTAGACTTAACTGCATAAAATAGAAACCAGTTTCATGATCTAGTTTAAGGGGTATTTTATAAAACTCATAATCCTTTACAAATAGAAAAAAATCAGTAATACACTGAATCAACTTGAAGAATCTTCAGCATAAACAAGTTCAACAAAGTCCCTTAGATGCAATTTCTTTTGGATTTACAGCAACACTTTTTGTTATGTTGTATGTCTTGTAAATTCCAATAAGTCTATCCGAAATCTCAAACATATTATTTCGAAGAGAAATTATTATGAACTGTGCATTTTTTGTCTGTTCCTAAAGAGAAAGAAAAGTCAAACATTAAGTAATAACAGGTAAATCACACAAACATGTAACCTCAAATATTTTTTGGAAAATAAACATTGCATTGATAACATGTAAAGGAATGATGGCAGGAATAATTCATAAAACAGTATTTCAGTGTGAAAGGAATTTGGTTATTTTGACTTCTAATGGAAAAGATCTAGGAAGATGACCTAGGATTCTAGCTGTGATTCTGCTAATTTGCATTTTTAAATTTATATTTTATTCCTCCAAAATGGAAGTATTTGGTTCAAATAAAAAATAATTTGGTCTCCACTGATACCAGAGGAGATGGGAGTTAGACAATAAAGAAAAAGCTCAATAGTAAGAAATGAATAATTCCACGTGCAGTGTTTAGGATACCCCTAAAAGTTTCTGGAATGAAAATCCCAAAATGATTACTTACATATATATAAAATGCAACAATGGACACATTTTTAAAATCAAGGGCTGCATCAATCTCATCCATGAAGTAAAGGGGAGTGGGCTTGTAGTGGTGAAGAGCAAATACTAAAGCCAATGAACTAAGTGTTTTCTCTCCTCCTGAAAGGTTGAAGATCTTTTTCCAACTTTTCTTAGGTGGTCGAACACTGATGATTAAGAAAATCATAGTCAAATTACTTGTAAAGCTAAAGTTAAGACCTTATGATTTGTTTTCCATAATTGACTTCTACTGTCTTTCTCTCAGGAATCTGTAATTTGCTTTTCACAAATATGAACTCTTCTGTCATTTTATAAAAACGTTACTGGAAGACGAATACATAGGAACACATACCAAAATTTTAAGATTTAAAGAGCAAGCTAAGTATACTTCTTGCTATTCTTTCTCCTTATCAAATACAGTTTCTCAATCCTGATGTTAAAAATGCCTTGAAAATTTAAGAAAAGATGAACTAGACAAATATTTTGTAAATACTGGCGGGCTGTCCCTGTAAACTGCAAGCATAAATAGCACGTAAGCAAATTAATATTTACTAGTAAATTGTTTGGAGAATATGCAGCAAAAGGTTAACAGTGGGATTATAAACTCAGCATAATTACCCACCTGAACATGATTCCTTCAGAGAAAGGATCCAAGCTGTCTACAAGCTCCAGTTCAGCATCCCCTCCCAAAGTAAGCATTTGGTAATTTTCCTTTAATTTATTTGTTATTATATAAAAACCGGCCATAAATTCATTAAGCCTTTGTTTCCGAAGATCTTCATATGCCTGTCTAAAACTGTCTCTTTCATAAGTAATTTTGTCCAATTCTGCTACCCGTTGCAAATACAATTCTTCCTGTGAAAAGATTATGATAGGAAAAATCTATTCAGATAAATTTGATATAATTAGCACTGTTTTTTTTTGTTTTTTGAGACGGAGTCTCGCTCTGCCGCCCAGGCTGGAGTGCAGTGGCCGGATCTCAGCTCCCTGCAAGCTCCGCCTCCTGGGTTTACGCCATTCTCCTGCCTCAGCCTCCCGAGTAGCTGGGACTACAGGCGCCCGCCACGTCGCCCAGCTAGTTTTTTGTATTTTTTAGTAGAAACGGGGTTTCACCGTGTTAGCCAGGATGGTCTTAATCTCCTGACCTCGTGATCCGCTCGTCTCGGCCTCCCAAAGTGCTGGGATTACAGGCTTGAGCCACCGCGCCCGGCCAATTAGCACTGTTAATTATTATTTCGTTATGAGACGTAGTCTCGCCCTGACGCCCAGGCTGGACTGGAGTGCAATGACGCGATCTCGGCTCACTGCAACCTCCGCCTCCCAGGTTCAAGCGATTCTCCTGCCTCAGCCTCCCAAGTAGCTGGGATTACAGGCGCGTGCCACCACGCCCGGCTACTTTTTTGTATCTTTAACAGAGATGGGGTTTCACTATGTTGGCCTCGCTGGTCTCAAATTCCTGATCTCGTGATCCACCCCGCCTGGCCGACAGCATTAATTATACAAAACTAAAGGTCAGAATTTAGGCTAAGGACTAAAAAGAATTCCAACTAGTATACATAAACAGTTCATTCATACCTTCTTTTTATACTCTGCAATGGCACCGAGGTTTGGTTTCATTTCATGACACCGGGCTTCCAAAAGTGCAATTTGATTTGTTATAGAATCTGGATTCTTGATTGCTTCAAGATCCTCTGGGCTTAGAACTGAAATCTCTTCAATAGGATTATCTTCTATAGGATGCAATGATATTTTTGAAATCTAAAAGTTCAATTTAGGGGAGAGTTAGAGAAGGCATAATATCACAATTCATTGTCTTAAAAAAATAGTATGACAAATTACACAGCTATGAAAACAGGAGTAGTGACTGATTTGTGTATCAATTATTTTTCAAAGGACTTTAAGAAAAATAGTTGTAACACTCGAAAGTGTTCATGTAATCTTTTCTTAAATGTCCAGATCAGCCTTAGGGTGAAAGGGTAGTTGTCTGATTCTAACCATTACTTAAGACTTTTCTGTCTATAACAATATGTCCCCATAAACCTGAGATGTGTCACAGAATTAAAAATCACAATGTAGCTCGCAAACAAAATTTAAGAACCCCAACCCCCCAAAACAATCCTCCCCAAACCCACTTTTTTCATAAAGAATACGTTAAAAATTAAACTAAGTGGTAACAATCTCACCTCTTTGTGCCAATATTTTATTTTAGAATTATGTTCAGCAATGTGACCATCTATTTGTTCAAGTTTCAACTTAATACTAAGTGCATCTTTTTGCAGAGCATGTTCATTTTCTTGAATAACTTTTAATTCTTGAAGCAGATTGCGATGTTCTTTCTGGATCTCTGGTAAGGATTCCTAAACACCGAAAAGAACTGCTAGATAGAATCTTCCCAAATACAGCCATCATTTTCACATTATAAAGATGAAGGAATTACTAATCTCTCCTTGCCCCTTCCATTTAAAAATAATATAAGCATTTAAATTCACAAATTACAGTATTCTCTTATTGTACAAATACAAATTGATAGTTATAAAACTTTAAATATATGAGTGCTTACTACATTCTAGGCACTGTCACATATCCAGCTCTTTAAATTGGTTCCAGTATCATCCCATCTCCTCTTAACAGAAAGCAACTCTTACCTCTGCAGCATTTGTATTCTTTACGACCTCTGCTGCTTTGTCCTCAAGACTTTTCAGCTCTGCTGTTAGGTCATCCACCTCTTTCTCAGTATCTTTTATTTCTTTCTCTGTACGCAAGACAGAGTCTTGTGCCTTTTGAAGGTTTCTAAAGCAAAATGATGCATCAAAAATGCGGTAACATGATTTGTTGTTTCTGAAAACCTACTAAAGAACTTTTAATGAGATTTAGTGTGACATTTTTTGTATTCATAGATTTTTAAGTTTATGACTTTCTAAACCATCCTTAAATCGGTTTTTGTAGGTTTATACAAACACTTGTGGGATGAGTTGTATATTTTTAATTAAAAATATACAATATAAGCTGCTTGTATCATCTAACTTTAGATTGATGCAACACTGTCCATTAGATTATCAAATTCTGTCATTTTCTTGTCAGAGATTCTTAAATCTCTACACCCATAAAGTTGTACCTTCAAATACTTACCAGTTCAAGACAAGGCAACAAGTACTTCCAAAAAAGCAAGGCACCACTTCTCCCTTATTACCTCCTTATCTCTGAGCAAAACACTCTGGATTAATTTAACCAGATAATCAATATGCAATCAATTTGTTAGAATTTTTTCTAAAAACAGAAATGGCTATTTAAATTTCAATTTTATATACATACCTAGCTTTATTTTAGACATACTTCAATAAATACTCTAAACAAATTAAGGCTGGGCGCGGTGGCTCATGCCTGCAATCCCAGCACTTTGGGAGGCCGAGGCAGGTGGACCATGAGGTCAGGAGTTCAGGACCAGCCTGAGCAACATGGTGAAACCCTGTCTCTACTAAAAAAACAAACATTAGCTGGGCCTGGTAGCGTGTACCTGTAATCCCAGCTACTTGGGAGGCTGAGGCAGGAGAATCGCTTGAACCTGGGAGGCGGAGGCTGCAGTGAGCCAAGATCGTGCCACTGCACTCCAGCCTGGATGGCAGAGCAAGACTGTCTCATAAATGAATAAATAAACAAATAAATGATCTAGAAGTAGATAAACCTTTTTTTTTTTAAGGACAATGAAATCTTTTAGGTATTTACAAATTCAAGGTGGCTGGGTGCAGTGGCTCATGCCCGTAATCTCAGCACTTTGGGTGGCCAAGGCAAGAGGATTGCTTCAGCCCAGGAGTTCAAGACCTGCCTGGGAAACATGGCAAAACTCTGTCTCTACAAAAAAATACAAAAATTAGCTGGGTGTTGTGGTGCATTCCTGTAGTCCCAGCTACTCGGGAGGTTGAGGTGGGAGGATTGCCTGAGCCTGGGAGATTGAGGCTGCAGTGAGCCCTAACTGTGCCACTGCACTCCAATCTGGGCTACAGAGCAAGACTCTGTATCAAAAAATAAAAATATAAAATAAAATGTAAGTTACCAAGAGAATTTTGCTAAGTGATCCCATTTTTACCTCTTTTACTTATTCTTTTAATGCCTATATCTATTTAAATTAAGGACCAACTACTCCCTCCGAGACCAGAGAAACAAAACTGATTTCCATGCCCTCACAACAACTGGGGGGTTCGTCTACCTGTACTTTCCTATGTCATACCTGTTTACCAGCCTTTTTAATTGGCCATAGGATAAATGTTCATTATAGGTTTTCCATCATGAAAGTCCTATTAGGTAATGTGTCAGACAGGTTCAATAAGTTAACAGTAAGAAAAACATTTTATGGAACATTACATAGTAACCCCCTTTCCAATGTGAAGGTGGGGAAAGGGAAAACAGGTTAGGGTAACATGCATACTCTACCTGTCAGCAGTCTTGATTGCTACTTGGGCTTTAGTAATAGCAGAAGCACATTCATCTAATTGCTTATTTATTTTATCAAGTTTGTCTTGTTGGGCCTTGAGTTTATGATTATTGATTTCTACGATGATATTGTGTAAGCGTTTAACCTCAGATTCTACTTTACCAGCTTTCTCAGCCACAGCATCATATTCTGAAATTAAAAAATAAAGAACCTAATTTGTGTTTCTATGTTAATGACATCATTCGTTAGAGGTACATTTCTTCAGTTGCTATGACTTAACGTGAGGCATTAAAACAAATTTTAGGCATATGGGAAAAAGCACCTTAAAAAAACGATTTCCTGTATCAGAAGAAATGGTGTTATAAAAATATACAAGGTTAAACACTAACTCAGCTGTACACACACCATTTCTTAATGGCTTCATGTTCTCGGCTTCTTTTAAGGTATCTTTACAACTTTTTCTTAGGGCATTTCCTTGACTACTGAATTCATAATGATTTTTAGCCTTAGATACACTATGTGCCTAACTCAGTATTATCTTGCCCACAGTGAAGTAACTGTGGTTATTTTCTTCTGCTAACATAACTTCGCAGTTCTCCACATTAAAACAAAGTGGAGGATATAAGATGAATTAGCAATTCTTCCTGTGACAACGAAGAGTAAAAGTTAACATTTCCCAGATTCCCCTGTAGCTAGGGTTTAGACGTAATTTAGGTCAATTCAATCAAAAGTACTTGCATAATTTGGAAGGTATAAACAAATTGGACATGTTTCTTCTGGCAAGCAGTCTGGATTTTCTGTAATGAAGTTAGAGGTTCTGGTGTCCAGTCAATAGCTTTGTGAATATTAACAGGCAGTGGCACTGACTTTGATGGTATGGATTACAGTAGGTACAATGTATTGCTACTGTTGGCAGTTGTAGTGGCATCTTCCAAATTTGAGAGATTGCTTTCCAAATGTGGAGGAGGCAGTAGCTTCTTTGATGGTTCTGCAGAGCAGCTCTGGAAATTATTCTTGAAATGTTAAATCTAGAAACTCTCTTTAGACATCCCAGTGACTCTGTAAACAATGTATTACTCTGCCCCTCCCCCACCACACCCACTCACCACACATATCCTATTTATGCTAGCCATACTGAATTCTGTTCTCCACACTTGAATCTGAATCACTATCCAATACAGGAAAAATGAAAAGGTAGCAAAAACATGGGAGATTCAGGCTATCAAGAATACTGAGATAACTGGTGGAGATTACCATAAAGCTCCTATGGGTATATGGGTATTAGGCACAGGAGGAGGGAAGTAGGATTTGCTGAGAGACAAGGATTGGACAGATATAACTACTGCTTCCTTCGTCTTTGCTCTCCTGTTAGGCAGATGTTGGAATTTCAAGAGCTCCCAAATCTCTTAACTTCCTGCTTCTTTATCTTTTTGTACTACGTTATCAGATAATTCTTTAGCCTGATCTTTTAGCCCATCTATTAATTCCAGTATCTCTATTTCTCAAATATCTGAAATTACCATTTGGCTCTAAAAAAAACAAAAACCCCCACTACTTTTTTGGGGCGGCTTATGGATGGCTCCTTACTTTCCTAAGAATACTAAACATATACATTTAAAAGTCCTACATATTGCTAACACTAGTAATTACTTCTTTCAGGTCTAAGTTACATTTGTTGACAGGATTAACTTGTTCATAGTAATAATGTTCTTTGTGGCTGAAATTCTAATAGGCTGCCTGTGTGCTTGGCTCACTTGTAGGGTAGAGCACCAGTTGCTGTGGGAGCCATCAGCACCACTCATGATGATTGGGGGATACCTCAGGCATGCAGTTGGGAAGGCTTCTATCCCTGAATCTCCTTTCAAAAAGAAATTCTACAGAGCACTTTCTTGTTTTCAAGTACCTGCAGTGCATTTTTTAATACCTATAGCAGTATGTCTACTAGAATTAGAAAATCTGTGCCACATATAGCCTACAATTCTGACATCACTATTCTATATTTAACTATTTTTTATTTTTGAGACGAAGTCTCGCTCTATGGCTCAGGCTGGAGTGCAGTGGCGCGATCGCAGCTCACTGCAACCTCCACCTCCCAGGTTCAAGCCATTCTCCTGGTTCAGCTTGCCATGTACCTGGGATTATAAGCGTGTGCCACCACACCCGGCTTTTTTTTGTGTGTGTATTTTTAGAAGAGACGGGGTTTCACCATGTTGGCCAGGCTGGTCTCAAACTCCTGACCTCAAGTGATCCGCCTGCCTCGGCCTCCCCAAGTGTTGGGATTACAGGTGTGAGCCACCGTGCGCAGTCCAATTTATCTTAAATATAAAATGTTTGCACAGATTTAGATATAATGATTTACTGTAGCCTTTATTTAAAAATATGAATATGTTCAAGAGTTGAAAAGAAAATATTTAATCTTAAAGATATGCTTGCACGAATGGGTCCTCCACATGAGATATTAACAGAGTCTCCTGATAATATACGGCATTTTTATGGCATTTCTATGAGAGGAGATATATAGAGCTCCTAATAAAGTCAAGGATTCCTTTACAAGTAAGTATGAAACACATATAGACTCTTGCAGTCTCTCCATGAAAATGTTGCCATTAACAGCACAGATACACATTTTGGCTTCTCAACTGACCGTTAGGTACCATCAGAGCCATTGTTGTGGGTGCTTGTAGGGAAAGTACAGTGTGGTTGAAGGCCCCAGGGGATCTGGGTTCCTCCGTCCTTTATTCCAGCCACAATGGCTTGTGTTCCCAGCATACTCCTGCTTCAGCCTTTGTATTTGCTCCTTTATGCTCTTCTTGGAATGCTTTTGTCTCAAACATACACAGGTTAGCACTCACACTTTCTTTGGGCCTCCACTTAAATATGTGCCATCTTACATGTGTGCTCCCTGGAAAGAGACTTTATTTTTGTTTACTGCTGTATCAATAGGACCTAAAACAAAGCCTGGTCAGTAGCAGGTACTATTTAAGTGAGGGCCTGAATATTAGAAATGCAGATAGACACAGACACAGACACACACACAAATTAATGTGCGTATAAATGAACATTTGATACGCATTGTGGAAATGTATCAACATTTAAAAATCTTTTTCTTTGGGAAGAAAATCCCCTCATTTTTGGAGCAGTTGGATAACTGCTCCAACTCCACTCTCATTAGTTTTTTGGGATGGTTAATCGGTATTTGTCTTCCTTGGCTCACGAAGCAAACTAACAGGGATCCATCTTAAGAATAAAAATGAAGCTTGCTGTGTTTGCTGGAGTCACTAGCTAAGATTGTGTAAACCTGGAACGGGACTGTGGCATAATTCACCATCCCTTCTCTCAGTAAGATGCACATCTATGTTTGATTGAAGCCAACATGGAAAGAGAAGCACAGCTGCTCAAGTGCGTGATCAGGGGATTTCAATTAAGGCTACAGAGCCAATTCTGCCTATGAATTCCTTTTCCTGCCTAAAGATTCTATTTTGGTAGAACATTTACACGTCTATATGTGCACAAGAAGTTATGAAAGAAAAAAAAATACAACTACACATTGTTTTTGAGTGCATACCATTTATTCCCTGTGTTATTTGAGTGATTTAGTTTTTCTAAATCTATAACCACTATCTTGAAGGGGTTTTGGAATGATTAGGGCCAAAGTATACAAAGTATGACATTAAAAACATGGGCTCAAAAATCAGACTATATCACCTATTCCTATACCACCACATACTGTGTGACCTTAGGCAAATTATATATGTATACACACACACACGCACCGCTGTGCCTCAGTTTCCTTATTTGTCAAATGAGACTTAACAGCACTTACTTTATAACACCATAAAAGAGTGCAATGACTTGCATATACTTAGCTTCTATTATTATTCCACTGCTTCTTAAATATTGCAAGCTTTAAAAACCTGTTTTTGTTTTCAAAAAAGGTCTATCTTTAAACATACCTGTTTTGAAAGCACTAACGTTTTCTTCTAGCAATTTCTGCTTTTCTTTGTCAGGGGCTGTAGCAAGTACATTGGCTTCAAGTTCCTTAACTTGGACATTCAAATATTCTTCTTGCTCTATTAAACGCTACAAAAAAGTTTTAACATTTAAGGTCAATATTTTAACATTTGCTGTAAACATTGTTAATTTTTAAAAAGAGCACTTAAAATCTTCAAGAAAAAGACACACACTAATAGGAAAAGGGAAGACATGCGCCATTGATATAAAAAATGAAAATGGCCAACAAAAACAAAATGTGTAAGCTCGTTATAAAGTTAAAATGCTACATTTCTGTTTACAAGATAGCAAACTTATTTAGACCACCCTCGTGTTCAAAGACTTGGAAAAATAATTATTTGAATATGCTGTTAGTAGTGCATAAATTATAACTTTTGAAGACAATCTGGCATTATGCAACAAATGCCTTAAACATTGTACACATATGGTCTAATACTTGTAATTTTTGAAATCTAAGGAAATAACTGATGAATCAAGGTATACCTACAAGGATTTTTTTTTAACATAGCCATGTACATAATACAAAAAAAAATGGTCAATTATGGTATAAACAAAATGCTCTAAAGCAATTAAAAACAAAGTACATTTATATTGGCTTGAGAAGAAAACCATATTTTATTAAGAATAGTATGACATTAAAAAAACCATATGCACACTTTATATATACATATCTACCACATATATAAATATGTTACATGCAAACTAGGTATTAGAAAAGTTGAAAGAACATGCGTCAAAATTGAAGGTGATCATTTGGGTATTTTCTGGAAACTTAAAAAAAAAAGTGGGAGTGCATTGCTTTTTCATAATTAAAAAAAATTCCACTTTGAAAAGAATAAAAATAAAGGGCCACATCATTAAGGAAAGTAATGTTTCTATGGAGTACAAATGGAAAACAGGAATAGCTGTGGTTGGGGCAACACTGTGACAGGGCATTATCTATTAGTACTCAATGAAACAAAATCATCAAGAGTTACATCTGCCTATAGATCCTCTCTTCTCCCTCCCTTATATATTTTATAAATTGTAAGCAAATAGCAAAATGGTTCTGATAAATTCCTGCTGAATCCCAAATAGTTTCAGTACACACACACATGCACATACCTGGATGCTTGCAGTAAATTTTTCTAGCGTGTTCCTCATTTCTCGTTCACTATGCCGTAACTTAACTACTCTTTCTTCAAGTTGTACTTTCTGTTCTTGGATTTGCATTGCTTTTTTAGAGTCGTTTTGCAACTGTGATTCCATTTTGTTTACCTACAAAGAAAGTTTTAAAAGCTATTAAAAAAAGTTTTCTCTAAGAGCCATTTCAGATTGACAGAAAAGTCAACTTACGAAGAAAACTAAAACTTCTGTCGCCCAGGCTGGAGTGCAATGGTGCAGTCTTAGCTCACTGCAACCTCCGCCTCCTGGGTTCAAGTGATTCTCCTGCCTCAGCCTCCCGAGTAGCTGGGACTACTGGTGTGTGCCACCACAACCAGTTAATTTTTGTATTTTTAGTAGCGACGGGGTTTCACTATGTTGGCCAGGCCAGTCTTGAACTCCTGACCTTGTGATCCGACTGCCTTGGCCTCCCAAAGTGCTGGGATTACAGGTGTGAGCCACCATGCCCGGTCTAAAACTTCTGATTTTAGACTAGAACAAAATCAAACCACCCATTCCAATCCCAAGCTTAAAGTTCAGGAGATGGTCAAATAATTTCTTGATCAAATAATAAGATGGAAAGGTAAGTGTTGTAAAGTCACCTATTACTTCAATGAAGGTACAGCATTCAAATACTTAAGTGGAAGGATATAAACTCGTATTTTCAAAATATGGGAGGAAAAAATCAAAGCACAACACTTTGGGAAAAGGTATTCAGGCTATCTAAGAACATGTTTTTGAGAAGGATAAAAGTATAAAATATGGGAAAAGGTATTCAGGCTATCTAGGAACATGTTTTTGAGGAGGAAAAAAGTATAAAATACTTTGAAGTAAAGTTGAGATTTGCATCAAGAAGTCTTTGCTCTGCTTATAATTATTTTGAAATAAAAAATTATGTAATATAGCAATAATGCAAAAAAACCCCAATAAGTTAAATGTAAAACAGAAATTATGTAAGTTATGGAATATCTGTATGATCCAAATGTACTAATTAAAAGATTTTGAGCATATAGTTTCTAATTAATATTTTGTTTTCTAAAACTTTTAAAGGGTTTTACATAAAAAACCCCTAGTCATTTACAGAAAATTCAGTCTATTAAAGTTTGAGTACACCACACTTAAAATGGCCAAATTTTGTAGTATATATGTACTTCAGTAAAGCTATTAAAAAAAAAAAAAAAAAAAGTCTGGCTACAATTTCAGATATGCTGACCTCTTCTTCAGAGATTTCAGTGACAAGTGAGGAACCCATTCTTCCTTTCATTACTTTGCTTCCACCACCAGTCATTGTACCTGGAAAATAGGGGCGAGAAGTCAGTTTTAGATGTCTCCCCAACAAGATTAAAGTCAATGCTGGTAGAAAAAAAAACAAAAACAAAAACAAAGAAACAAAAACAAAGAAACAAAAACACTATTACCTGACTGTTCTATGATTTGTCCCTGTAAAGTTACCACTCTCCACCTTCTATCTTTTTGATACGCTACTCTTGTGGCTTGATCCAAGTTGTCAGCTACTAAGGTATCTCGTAAAGCAAAATAAAAAGCCTGGCGAATTTTCTCATCTTTTACTTTTACTAAATCAAATAAACGAGGAGTATTTTCAGGAGTTTGAATTTTGGTCATCTTTTTTGCCCATACAGCCATCTACAAGTGAAAAACAAACAAACAAACACAGTAACAAAAAAGAAAACTCAGAAAAAAAACCCATAGGAATAAATTTAACAGAAGAAACAAGAAATGTACACAAAAGGTTATAAAATTAGACCTAAGTAAATGGAAGACATCCCATGTTTGTGGATCTAAAGATTTAATATTGTTAAGATGGCAATACTATCTAAACTGATCTACAAATTCAATACAACCTGTATCAAAATCCCAGTTACTTCCTCGCCTTTTTTTTGTGGCAGTAATTGACCATCTGGATCTTAAAATTCATATATACAAATTCTGGGGACCCAAGAACAGTCAATATGATAAAGAACAAAATTACAGGACTCAGACTTCCTGATTTTAAAACTTATTACAATGCTGTAATAATCAAGACCAGCACAAGTAATAAAATTGAAAGCCCAGAGATAAACCTTTACATTAATGGCTGGGTGGTTTCAACAAGGATGCCAAGAAAATTCAATGGGATAAAGAATCTTTTCAACAAATGGTGCTGGAATAACTGGATAGCTGCATGGAAAGAGCAGTTTGATCCCTACTCTATATCATGTGAAAAATTAACTCAAAATAGATTAAAACCTAAATATAAAGCTAAAACTACAGAACTCCTAGAAGAAAACAAAGGAGGTAAATCACCGTGACCTTGGATTAGGCAGTGTTTCTTGGGTATAATACCCAAAACACAAGCAACCAAAGGAAAAAAAGATAAATTGTGCCTCAAAGGATACCATCAAGAAAGTGAAAATACAATCCAAGGAATGGGGTAAAATATCTGTAAATCATCTCACAAGAGATTTGTATTCAGAATAAAGAAATCCTACACTTCAACAGAGAAACCAATTAAAAAATGGGCAAAGGATTTGAACAAACATTTCTCCAAGGAAGATAAAAAATGGCCAAGGACATAAAAGGACTTTTACTATCATAAGTCATCAGGAAAATCCTAATCAAAACCATGAGATCCCACTTCATATTCACTGAGATGACTATAATCAAAAAGATGTACCATAACAAGTGTTAACGAGGATGTAAAGAAACTGGAACCCTTACACATGCTTGTGGGAAATGGTACAGCCACTGTGGAAACAGTCTTGACAGTTCTTCAAAAAGTTAAACATAGAATTACCGTATGACCCAACGGTTCTACCCTAGGTATATACCCAAAAGAACTGAAAATACATGTTCATTCAAAAACTTGTACACAAACGTTCATAGCAGAAGTATTGCCAAAGCAGTCAGAAAGTGAAAACACAAGTATCCATCAACTGACAAATGGTTATACAAAATGATGTAACAGATACCATTTGGCAATAAAAGGGAACGAAGTACTGATACATACTTCAACACAGATGAACCTGAAAACCTGCTAAGTAAATGTAGCTGTATAAGAAGGCCATATATCATATGATTCCATTTATATGTAGATAAATCTATAGAGACAAAAAAGTAATTAGTGTTTGGAGGAGGTGAAGGGGTATAGGGAGTGACTGTTACTGTCTATGGGGTTTCTTTCTGGAGTGATAAAAAATATCCTGGAATCAGACAGTGGTCATGATGAACAACCCTGTGAATATACTAATACCCACCAAACTGCATACTTCAAAATGATTTTTTTTTTTTTGAGTCTCACTGTCACTCAGACTGGAGTGCAGTGGCACAATCTAGGTTCACTGCAACCTCTACCTCCCAGGTTTAGGCAATTCTCCTGCCTCAGCCTCCTGAGTAGCTGAGATTACAGGCGCTCACCACCACGCCTAGCTAATTTTTGTATTTTTAGTAGAGATGGGGTTTTGCCATGTTGGCCAGGCTGGTCTCAAACTCCTGACCTCGTGATCCGCCTGCCTTGGACTCCCAAAGTGCTGGGATTAAAGGCATAAGCCACCACACCCAGCCTAAAATGATAAATTTTATTGTAGATAAATTATCTCAATAAAGGTTTCCTTTTAACTCTGGAATGTACATTTCTTTAATGGAGGCACTGCAATATGTCAAACAAGTTTTTATAATCATATAACCTCAGAACATAAAATAATCCTCAAAACCCATCAGGTGTTCACTGAGTAACCATAAAGAAAAAGCTAGAATCCAAAATGAAAAAACACTTAGCACTTAAAAATTCTATTATAGGTAGGTTATTATGAATACCCACCTTATCTAAACCTATAAAGGTTGCAACTCCAATATTTTGTCTTTTAAGGAAGTTTACACATTCTTGGGCTGTATCAATAGAATCAACAACAATGTAGTCTAATGCATGACAACAGGATGATATAGCCACATCGTATTTTTCATCAATGGCTCCTAAGTCCCCCTAATAATTAAGAGGGGGGGGAAAAAGAGTTAGGCAAAAAGGACAGGACCATTTCATTCAACAAGTTTTAAAAAGTTCTTTTAATTGAAAAACTTTATGTAGACATGGTTTTAAAGGGTACAAAAGGGTACACAACAAAATACAAAATACATAGTTTATGAATATGCAGCTTGAATTTCTAATGAGCACGAAAGAACTGTTTTCATTTTATGAAAATGTGAAGCTATAAAACCTAAATGAACTATAAGCAAAACAACTCAGAAACTCTGAATTACTGAAAAGCATCTAAAATTATGTAAATCGTGATGAAACACATTTATCTGTTTATCTATTACACAGCTATCTAGCAGTATTCACTGGTTTGGGCTTTCCTTGAGAGCAAATGAATAGGATCAAATTGTTTATCCTCAAGAAAATCAGGTGGAAGTCCCCTGATACAAGATGTAGAAGCAATCACGTTGGGTAATTTTTCATTTGCCCTTTTAAATCACTTTGTTCCCTTCTCCGAAAGGCTGACTTAAGGACTGTATCAACTGGCTCCTTTGACTCTCCAGCTTCAGCCAATATGAGGTTTCAGTTAAGACTAGAGGGCAGGAAATAGGTGGGGTTAAGGTATCGATTTTCCCCATTTCCTCTGAACCACAACTCCCTTCCCTCCAGGTTCAGAAGCAGTAATGGCTATTGCTAGCCTTAGATTTTTAGATTATCCCTTGTTATATCCTTAAATGCTAGCCAAAACCTAAGTAAAATGGTGTGAAACCCCAAATATATCAACTTTTTAAAAATTTTTCATTTTTTAAAAAACGGACTTTGTTATATTGCCCAGGATGGACTTGAACTCCTAGGCTCAAGTGATCCTTCTGCCTCTGCCTCTCCAACAGCTGGGACTACAGGCACACGCCATTATGCCTGGGTAAATTCTTTCTTTTAAAAAAAAGGATAAAATGGTTTTAAGTTTGTGTGCCATTACTAATATTTTTCTTGACAGGTATGAAATAACTGTATTTATCTAAAGCTAAATAAACAAGAAACTATAAGGGCAAAATGTTTAAAAATAAGTGTGCTTTAAAACAAAGAAAATGAATGTTATTTTATATACAGTGACACTTGAAATACAGTTGTTTAAGGCAAAAAAAGTTACACTTTCTTAAAAAATAAAAGTAAAGCCATGCCCCCCCACAAAATCTACCTTACCAATCTTCCATATATTCCTGGAATCCTGCCAGATTTTTTTTCTTGAATTACTGCATCAAGGACTTTCCCCCTACTTCGATTCATTGCTAATGAGCTCTTTGCTTCTTCAACTTTTTGGAAGAGATCATGAACCAAACTTTTAAAGTTTATTTCTTCTTGTGTAAGTTTTTGAAGTTCTTTTTCTTTCTAAAAGTGAAAATAAAATGAAATCCAGAAGCATTAACTCCTAAATATGATCAGTTATTGCACTGAATTAGTTGTAATTCTTTAATAACAAAGAAAAAAAAGACCAACAATAAAAATGTGAACCAAAACTGAGCAGCTGTATGGCGATTGCTGGTTTGGTTGTGGCAAATATGGATGGGTTTAAAAGGGGCATAAATTACTTGGGTCAATAAAAGAAAACATTAAGTGTAGTATTTTTCCAGGAGCAATTAGTTCATCCTGATAGAGAAAGTGTACTTGGGGCTGTGAAAATCCCAGTTTGACTCTACATAGTTATACATAAGTGTGCCCTAATTCTTAAGCTCTGCCCTAATTAAAAGCAGACCCAGAAACAGGATCCAAGGTATGAATAACTGGGCAGGACTATGGTTATGCTGTGCTTTATTTTAGCTGAATGGGGCTGGGGGGTGCTGGAGAAAAAGCACACCTCTGAAATGAAGGGGAGAAAGAGGACTGGATAATTCTATTGCTATACAAAAATGCCAGGCTCCCAACAAGAGAGGAACCACACACATGCACACATAAATACAGCCTCTCAGTTTCTCAATCTCCAACTTAGCAGCAGCCATTTTTTGTAACTGGTATTCTCCTCCATCCACTAGATTTAAATTATGTCTATTACTTACTGCACTGGCATAAAGTTTAAACGAGGTTACTGACATAATTCATCCCAAAATAAACGGATTCACCAGGAAGATAGAAGTAGTCACTGGATCTAACTTAATTTACATTTAAATTCTCCCTGGTCATGAAATTCCCTGATGACCAAATAGTATGCATTTACTAAAATGAAAAAGACTCATATTTATTTTCAGTATAATTACACTTCAAACAGTTTTTTTTTTTTTTTTTTTTTTGAGATGGAGTCTCGCTCTGTCGCCCAGGCTGGAGTGCAGTGGCCGGATCTCAGCTCACTGCAAGCTCCGCCTCCCGGGTTCCTGCCATTCTCCTGCCTCAGCCTCCCGAGTAGCTGGGACTACAGGCGCCTGCCACCTCGCCCAGCTAGTTTTTTTTTATTTTTTAGTAGAGACGGGGTTTCACCGTGTTAGCCAGGATGGTCTTGATCTCCTGACCTCGTGATCCGCCTGTCTCGGCCTTTTTTTTTTTTTTTTTTGACACCTTGCCTACTGAGGTTTTGGAGATCTTTGGAGATTTAAAGTTTATGAAATTCCTTAGACATCTAATTCACTCAAGGATAGGGGACAGGCACCGATGAGCTAAGCTACACATCTTGGTTAGTTTATAACATTTTGGAATGCCAGGCAAAGAAACTACATCCATAAATTCAAAACCCAAAACAAACTAAGATAGTTGTTCTATATTCATTATATAAATACATATACACTTAACGTTTTTTATTTATCCTTAAATAAATTGTCTATACTTAAGATTTAAAGAAACACAAACTTTCTTTTGTTTAAATTATTTCCACAGTAGGGTGGCGGTGGTGATTTACTGTATGATGCTTCTGGGGATAATACAGTTTCTTGATAGCGCACATATGGAATACTGAAATGCTGACCTCATTCTTTTGAGATTATATAAAATGAAGAAAATTTATCTATCACTAATCACCTTAGATGCTGAGATTAAAAACAACAAAAATGTATAAAGCTAAAGGTGATGAATGATGTTCTGACGCAATAGAGAAGCAAAGATTTACCTCCTTTAATTCTTGTTCAGTTTGAGGGAGTTTTCCTTCTATATCTCTGATTGCAGCTTTCCTTTCTTTGAGAGTCTCAGAAGCTGCAATTAGAGCTTCCTTGGCCTTAGTTAATTGCGACACTGCAGTATTATGACAACTGAGATAGATATCAAGTTCTGACTGGGCTACATCCATCTTTGAACGTGCTTCATTTACCGATTTGCTGAAACCCATAAGTTCTTTCTCTCGACTCTGTTAAAATATGAGTTCATTAAATCTGGACAGATATTTACTTTCAAACCTACACTGAAATGAAACCACACATTTTACATTCAATTTAAGAAAGGAAATTCTACAAGCACAGTATATAGAAATAAAAAATTCTCACAAGTGGACTAGATTCAGTTTTTGCCTAGTTGTCAATATTCACTGTAGACAGCTTTTTCCCAACTGATTTCACAAGAGCTTTGTGAGGCAGATCATTATGCTGAGAAATAGACATTTGAGGCCTAGCTTTGTCATTAACATGGGGTTCAGGGCACATGAGTACTCAATATATATTAAATGAGCAAACAGTGAAAATCCACTAACCATAAAGTATCCCATCATGAAAGCTACTGCATTATCCATTGACACTTTATCACACAGGTATTCTAACCTGCAAAGTTTTACAGTTTGACATTAGAACATGTCCATATTCCAAAGGAGACTCTATTAAGTCCATGACTTTTTAATACAGTCTATTCAATTACCATTTTCCATTAACATATGTATTTAACATGCTTAGCATTGTCAAAAATGCTGTGGTACATATAAACAAAGATAATTTTATACTTACTCTTGGGGTAGATAGTACATATAAATGTGACAACTTCACGCTCTCGTTTTATTAATAAAGTGCTAAAATTACAGATAACGTTTATTTTCTTTCCTGGTATTTTATATCTATTTATTCTTTATTTTCACAAAGTAGATATAATTCTTTCTCATTTTAAGGAAGACGACTTGGAGACATAACAACCAGCACAAGAACACAGACAGTAAGTGACTGACCTAGGATTTGAAACAAGAGCCACAGCTTTTAACTATTACACAAGAGCTATAGAAGCAAAAAGAAAGGAGACATTAATCTGTGCTTAGTGTGGCTCCAGGTTTTACAGGTGGCAACAAAATATGATGATTCAACATGCCTAGGAGTGGCATATATAATAATCAAGGTACTGTATTTGACATCACACCTTCTGCTACTACTACAAATTCTCATTCAGTTAACTTTTTAAAAAACAGGACAGCAGGAATTAAACGAATAGTCATCTAAGTCTAGGTTGACTAGTTTTAGGAATGTTGGACATTAAAAGTCCAAACTTACCAGTTCATGTTTCATATTTTTGAAAAAAACATCTTTAAGTTAAAAAAAAAAAAAAAAGGCCACCAAAATAAACACTGATAAAAAACATCTTACTTCTTTTTCTTTCTGAAGCCCTTGTGTTTCCTGTTTAAGGCTATCCATAACTTCCTTTAATTTTTTTTCTTCTTTCTCTTTTTCTTTCTCGAGGGCATTGTTTCTGGTTGTTGTTTCATTAATGACATTGTTACTCTTGGCAGGTATACTTTTGAATTCTTCAACCTGAGGTTATAAAACAAGTTATAGGAGTATACATCTTTATGCTACCCAATACTATCAATATTTGACTTATTTAAAGGCATTTCTCAGTTCTTGTTTTCTTTATAATCAGAGTTAAATTAGCTAACTTTAACAAGTATTTTCCCGACTGTTCACGTAATTTCTAGATTATTTCAATCTAACAGTAAAACTACTACAAACACCTGACTTCTTACGAAGGAAAATTCTCTCTGGCAGGGCCTTAGGTCTGTCATCCTTCTCTCCTGATTTCAGGTTGTAACTATTCTTCTTTAGCTATAAATACGCTCTGACTACAAGGAATTTTCTAAACTATCCTTCCTGGTATGTCATAAGTTACCACAAATTATCTTTACCATCTTCCCCAATCCTAAAATCTTTCACTTTACTCTTCCAGAGTCATCATGTAGGGCTAATATTTTATTCCATTAACATATTCTGATAATAATCACTTATTCACGCAGTCTATGCCTAAAGGCTAATGACTCTGTAACAGTTACACTTAAATAAGATTGTCAAGTCTTTGGGGTTACCCCCAAACCCTTGTTATTTTGTTTACTCTGATTATGTAGTACCAGTGAAGTTCAACATTTCCCAAAATGCCATTTCCTTAAACACTGACTCAACATATTTATCAGCTGTGCTAAGCAGAAAGTATTTTGTGAACAAATACATTTAGAAAATGCTTATAGCATAGAGCCTAATCTATAATTACTGTGTAAACATACGCAACAAAGCTTTTTTTCGCGGGGCTGGGGTTAAGGTATCATATCTATTTATATATGATAGAGCTACGAACATGAACACAGCTTACGAGACTCCAAATTAAAGCTTTCCTATCTCTAAGACATAGAGTCTCACTTTGTCACCCAGGCTGGATGCAGTGGCTTGATCACTGTTCACCGGAACCTTGAACTCAAGGCATCCTGCCGCCTCTGTCTCCTGACTAGCTAGGACTTATTAGGCATGTTCCACCAAGCCTGGCTAATTTTTAAATTTCTGTAGAGATAGGATCTTACTATCTTGCCCAGGCTGGTCTTAAACTCCTAGCGTCAAGCAATTCTCCAACTTTGGCCTCCCAAAGCACCGGAACATAGGTGTAAGCCATCATGCCTGGCCAACATTGGTAATTCTTGCAAAATCCTGTTCTGATCCTGTTAGCTTAGTTTTTTGTAGAAGACAGGCAATATTTTAAAGCCTGTAATACTTAACCTAAATATCTTTAAAAACTACTACTTTAGGAAAAAGAAAATTAAAATTAACACCAAAATGGAACTGCGGTAAATGTTTTCCCAATAACATATATTATTGTAATATAAACTTTAAAACTTAAAGTCAAGCTAGGAGCAATGGCTCACATCTGTAGTCCAAGTTACTTTGGGAGGCTGAGGTAGGAGGATTGCTTAAGTCCAGGAGTTCAAGACTATAATCATATCACTGAACGCTAGCCTGGGCAACAGACTGAGACCCCATCTCTACAAAACTCCAAAACCAAACAAAAAACCTCCTGCAAAATAAAGTCAGTGGAAGCAAGGTTTCCCTAGAGGGGGTAAAATCATGTTCAGAGACAAATCTTAAAACAACATTTAGAATACTAATTCATTCTCTTAGGTAATAAGAGGCAAACACTTCCATGAAAACTAGATATGATATTCAGACATGATATCTTAAGAATTTTTTTCTAACACCTACCTTTTCTTTATCTTTTTGAAGTTGTTTCTCCAGTTTTTTGACTTTACTAGTTGCATGTTTTAATTTTTCTCTAACTTGAACATCTTCCAAATCTAGTTGTGTAAATTTTTCTTTATACTCCTCAATAAATTTTGTAATTTTATTCAGTTTCCTAGCAAAGCAAGTAGTCATTATTTTGAATGTTCAGGTATTTTAAAACCATGTTATATTTCCTACCTGGAACACTTCCTCTATAAATATGTTCAGGCTTTTAATAAGGCAAGATCCTAAATTTCTCCTTCCAAGATGATCCCTCTCCCCATAGTTGAAGAAGCACCTGTATTTGTGATTATGACAGCAATTTTGCCTTTCTAAGTTGGATGCAAAATACTACATTTTCCAGTGACTACAATGTCTAGGTATATAAAATTTTTACCCTAGGAGTAAAAATTTTTTTTTTACCTTTTATGAATATACTTACAAGTTACTATACAAATTTTTTATTTAAAAATAGAGATACTAGTGTCACTGAAAAATGGCATAAGTAGGGACATGATAAAATCCTTCAAAATTTATCTAGAACAACCCAAATCCTACCCCTCTATCAGATTTGTGACTATTAATTAACCTGTCAAGCCAAATGCTTATTGTTTGTTACTGTGCTATGCCACTAGGGGGTAGCATCCCCACGGTTCCAAGACTTAAGAGTAGGGCATTTGATCTTTAATAATGAACTGGATGTGAGGCAAGTTTTTTTTTTTTTCCTTTCTGCCAAGGGGGCCACCACTTGATATGCTGGCAAATGTCTTACACTCATAATGTGCTGGCAGTAAGTTTATATATAAATACACATGTAATAAAATTATCTAAATACTCTTAGTACTTTCCAAAATATTATTACTTTTCTATATCTTTTACATCTTTATTCTTAGCTTTCATTTCATTTGATAGTATACTGCTCTTCTCATTAATTTCTTTGGTATCTTCATGAATTTTTTTCTTTTGAATTTCCATTTCAGCAATTCGTTTCTGCAAATCATAACTAGAGGGAGAAAAAAAAAAAAGAAATTGAAGCTCCTAAAATGCCATTTCTAAAACTGTATTAACAATTTTAGTAAAATTAGCTGTTTCTAAATTATTATTATACTAGTCAATATGTGACTACCTAGGCTATGAAGGGAAAAATCTCCTTGGGTCAAGGCTAGAATTTAGGAACAAAAATCGGTTTCATTGTACCAATGCGGTGGCTGATGCCTGTAATCCCAGCACTTAGGAGGCTGAGACAGGCAGACTGCCTGAACCCAGAAGTTTGAGACCAGCTTGGGCAACATGGCAAAACACCAACTCTACCAAAAAAAGAAAAAACAAATACAAAAAAATCCCAGCAACAACAATAATTAGCCAGGTGTATTGGTTTGCACCCTGTAGTCCCAGCTACTCATGAAGTGGAGGTGGGAGGATCAACTGAGTCCAGAAGGTTGAGATTGCAGTGAGCTGTGATCACATACTGCGCTCCACCCTGGGTGACAGAGCCCCGTCTCAAAAAAAAGTTCATTGTAAGCTGAAAAAAATCAGATCTGCTATTACACAAATTTTAAAAAGTGCACGTGTAAAAGGATTAAGCATAGTAATAAATACCTGCGAACCCACCTCCTAACTTAAAGTAGGATACTAAAAAGTATCAGCTTCAATGAATTGATAAATATGCCTAATTTAATAAATTCAACCCTGGTGATCAATGGGGTGACAGCCAGATAGTCCTCACATCAGATAAATTTACCACATAATTTCTTTTTTGTAGAGATGGGGTCTTGCTATGTTGCCCAGGCTGGTCTTGAACTCCCGGCCTCAAGCGACCCTCCTGTCTTAGCCTCCCAAAGTGCTGGAATTACTGGCATGAGCTTACACATCCAGTCACACAAATCAATGCTTAGAGACTTTTTTCACTTCAGTCTTTATGTTTCTCTAGGAAAAGAGAAGGGCTTTGACTTAATGGTTAAAAAGTAATATAAAAATTGATAAATCAAGGCACTTACATATAATATTGACAAACATGATTCTTTTTTCTAAATATTTCATTTTCCAAGGTAAGAAATTCAATAGCTATGTTTTTCTCTCCTTCTAAGGCATCCTTTTCCTTTTCCACCATCTTTACCCTGTTTAACTATAGAAATTAAAAGTTTAAAGACTGAATACACACTTCATATATACAATATGAACTTAAAATATGCAAACATTAGACTAAAAATAAGAACGTTCATCTTAAATGTTAATATATAAACTTCAATATAAGAGATAACATTTCATTATGAAATATTATAACATGACTATCTGACTTAGTAAAATGTGTTAAATCATAAATGAAACATTGATATACAATGAAAGTCTACAGAAGATTCACCTTCTCTCCTCTGTGTTCATTTAATATTTCAACTCTCCGACACAAGACTTTAATAGGTTCATTTAGCCGTCCACAACCAATTATATCTTCTAAATATTCAAGCATACCCTCATCGTGTTCAGTCTGGCCTTTTGGTTTCATCATAGCAATTTGTTCAACTTCGCCCTTTAAAAAAAGTTATATTTCATACTCACTGTATATGTTTAGCTAAATCAATCTTAAGTGAGAATTGGGAGCGGTTAAATAACAAAGCCAAGAGTAATAAACATCTAAATAAGGTACAGTAGTTCAACGATTGCATAAGGTATAAATAAAAATGTTATTTTCACTGGTATTCCTAGGAGTTTTAATTTTACATAAGGAGATATGAAACATGAATTTATATTCCCTTAGATAAATCCATATAAAAGTGTAATATACATCCACTTATATATACACACACAGTTCCCCATCTAGAATGTTCAATATAAAAATAAAACAAGTAAAATTTAGGAAAGCATTCACTTAATCTGCAATCTGATTATAGTGGCAACATTATCAACTATTAATAACACAATTGAAGCTCCTGTTCTAAAATAAAGAATTTTCAAAAACACTTGCATCATTAAACTGTGCTAGGAACCCTGTCCCAAAGTAGTATTACCAACTTTCTCTATAAATATGGTTATTATGAGTTCCTTAACAAGTAATAGGTTTCAAAGGTAGTCAAAAACTTAAATGTTCAATTTTCTAAAAACAAGAGCCTTTGGTAGAAAAGGATATTACCTATTTTTCATGGTAATAATAGAAATCAAACTGATCACACCTTGACTAGAGAAAACTAATGGCACTGGTACATAAGACATCAGAAAACTTTTAGTTTGTAATCACTAATATAACAACTTTGAAATGTAATTAAAATCTTTAACTTTACATATTTGCATTCATGCAGTTTAATTATGAAGAGAAAAGAGAAAAAAAATCCATAATAAGTAACCATCAAGGCTGACTGCCAGGCAGCCATTTAGTTTGATGGTGGAGAGAAAATTGTGTCTGAATATGTTCAGGCCAAATGCCTCTACTTTATAGAAGTAGCTTGTTTGTACTCTAAACTATTACAATGGAAGAACAGGTACAGGCAAGTGAAAAAAAGATATACCTCTTATTTTCAGCAAAATAGCTAAGATGAAAAAAATCAACAAAAAGAATTACATATTAAAAATAGTATATTGTTCTCAATTTAAATATCTTAGTGATTCCCATTTCCTAAGTGAACACAGGTGAACCTTAAAAATGTGGGGTAAAACTTACTGAGAGCATCATATTCACCAAAAGCCTCAACATAATTACAAAACGTAGACAATTTAATAACAGGACAAAACAGCTCATTTGAAAATCTACTCATTAAGGCATAATTTTATTTGTATACATCACTTTTCGATACTTTTGACAGTCTATTAGCACAATGATTATCAACAAAGTAAAACTGTTACCCCAAAAGTTATTTTCCATAACATTCATATTATGTATGAATCGGTATAAAGTGAAAATATGTAGATATTTACATAAAGTATTTTATTCTGCTTTCAACTGTTACTTCTCTCTAAAAGTTTGCAGCAATAGTTTTAAGTTTTAGACAGGAATGAAGCCTGGAAAAACGCCCAAACCTTTGGATTATACAGGATGAACGTTAAGTCACTGAAGAAGCCAAGAGTCTTTTTCAAAGTGTGTATCTACGTAGGGTTTATCAACAGTGGCAGTACTGACATTTTGGGCTGGATATACTTTGTTGTGGAGAGCTATGCTGGGCATTATAAGATGCTTTAATAGCATTTCTGACTTTCACCCACTAGACACCAGTAGCATCCCCCCTTCCAACAGCTGTAACAACCCAAACTGTCTTCAGATGTTGCTGAATGTCCTGTGGGAAGGGGAGCAGAATTACTGTCAGCTGAGAACCACTGATCTAGAGGCTGCAGTTTGTTTGTTCATTCATTTATTATTTTTTTGAGATAGGGTCTTGCTCTGTCGCCTAAGCTGGAGTGTAGTGGTGCGGTCTCAGCTCTCTGCAGACTTGACCTTCCAGGCTCAAGGAATCTGCCCAGCTCAGTGTCCCAAGTAGCTGGGACTACAGATGCACACCACCACACCCAGCTAATCTTAAAAAAAAATTTTTTTTTTGTACAGATGGTGGTTCCCCTATGTTGTCCAGGCTGGTCTTCAACTCCTGGGCTCAAGCCATCTTTTGCCTTAGCTTCCCAAAATGCTGGGATTAAGGGCATGAACCACTATGCCTAGTCTAGAAGTTTTAGTTTAAATCCTGTGGGTTAGTGTTTATAATCCAAATAAGAGACAATATCTGACAACTAATATTCTACCCAATTCAAGGATAATATCTGAACACGTATTTTAAGAAAATGAAAAACCATCCTAAGAGAACTTACATTTGAGTCAAATGGCCATATTATTATTTAAGTATACATTTTTCAGATAGTTAAAAGTTGGGATTCAGTTAACAGTTTACGCTGATAAAAATATTCCTTAAAAACATCATATTTCTCCTGGCAAATTACTTATTGAAGAGACAGAGTACAGCTATTAAGAAACAGCTTAGCTTTGGGTAAATAACAATGGTTGCTTATTTTTGGTTGGTTGTTCCTCTCTCTCCAAACAAAATGAAAGATACAGCTATGATTTCCTCTTACTCTAATAAAGTTGACAAGCTTTTTTTTTTTTTTTTTTTAAAGACAGGATATTTACGAAGCAAAATAGTTACACCTCAAATCCTACATAACATTCAGTCTTATTATACTGTATTGCTTTTTTAAAAACCAGTTACCATATTATCAGATTAGCATTATTGAATCAACAGACAGTATTAACAGGCCTTTACTTGTCCTTTGACTATAAGACTACTGTGGTATCACAATGACAACCTGGGACTTTTCTTGTTGCTCTATTCTTTGATGTCCTTTGCCTGCCCTACCACTTGCTACCATTTCCAATCTTCCTTCTTCATTTGTGCCATCTCCTATGTAATCTGTAGACTGACAGTCTGTGCCTAAAGGATTCCTCCTTATTTCTTCAGAAAACTTACATAACTCATGTAAAATCATAGAATATAGTTTTAATTTAGGGCAATAAGCTCAATAAATTTCAGAAATAATTTTAAAACATCAACCTGAATTTAAAGTCATATCAAGGTTCAATCCTAATTTTTTTTTTTTTTTGAGACGGAGTCTCGTTCTGTCGCGAGGCTGGAGTGCAGTGGCCGGATCTCAGCTCACTGCAAGCTCCGCCTCCCGGGTTCACGCCACTCTCCTGCCTCAGCCTCCCCAGTAGCTGGGACTACAGGCGCCCGCCACCTTGCCCGGCTAGTTTTTTTTTGTATTTTTAGTAGAGACGGGGTTTCACCATGTTAGCCAGGATGGTCTCAATCTCCTGACCTTGTGATCCGCCCGTCTCAGCCTCCCAAAGTGCTACAATACTATTACCTGACGCTGACAAAGTTTTACATGTTCCCAGTGTTATCTCTATTTGCTGTCGCTTAAAGCATATGAAACAAGGTCTTAAATGCTTTTTTCCCCCCACTGTTATTTACTACAAACTTCCTATGTTTTAAATTACATTCTTACTATATAAAAGACACTAAGCAACTGTGGAAAAGATCAAGTATGGTTTTTAAGAGTTACACAAAAAGAGCAAACATGCTCCAAGAGTACATTTACCATATCAACAGCTTAAATCTTAATTTATGGAACACTTTGAGTGGCAAACCAGGAATTATGATCCAGTTATACCATTCTTTGAGAATCAATTTACAGAAATACAGCTTAAAAATCTAAGAGGAATGAATAGGTATGATGCCCTTTATCCTTATTCAAATGTAATCCAAATTTTAGCAAGTATAAACTACAGAAAACTCAAACAGTACATAGCTATAACAAAGTTTTGTTGTCCTAGTAAAGCCTCAATTATTCTTCTATTTTTATGTATAATTACTATGAAGGGGGGTTTCAATGATTCTTACGGCAAATATGAGTGTTTGCATAAAAATTAAATGGCCTAAAATTACTGGGGTTTAAGTTTTGATCATATTTTTGATCAAAATCTTGATATTTTTATTTTCTATATCTTTTATTATATTATACTATAAATTACTGTTCTTTATCTTCCTCTAGTACATTTTACTCTAATTTGATCTTTGTAAGCTACCAGAGGCCAAGAAACTAAACCACCAAGGTTAGTATCTTTCTAAAATAAAACAGAAAGAGTAATTTGTTCGTAGTTGGACTTCTTGATATCTATTTCTGGTTGGCTAGAGGATGCTTCCTTGCTGCTCCCCACCACCTCCACCCTACTTGTGGATATTGAATACCTTTGGAAAACTGAGGTATTACCGAAAAAACTAAAAATTTCTTTTGATATTATAGCATAAGCTCATTTCTACAGACTAAGAGACTAGAATCCAAGTAGTTTATGTGATAAGCTTAAGAGAAGTACATTGGAAGAGATGGCTAGGCAACAACTCAGACCTAAGTTAATTAAATCTTCAAATTACAAAATAATTTAAAAACAAACAAACAAACAAAAAAACCTTTGCTATTATTTATTTAGAGACAAGGTCTCACTCTGTCACCCAGGCTGGAGTGCAGTGGTACAATGTTGGCTCACTGCAACCTCTGCCTCCTGGGTTCAAGCAATCCTCCTACCTCAGCCTCCTGAGTAGCTGGGACTATAGGAGTGTGTAACCAAGCCCAGCTACTTTTTGTATTTTCTGTGGAGACATAGTTTCACCATGTTGCTTAGGCTGGTCTCAAACTCCTGGGTTCAAGTGATCTGCCTGCCTCAGCTTTCCAAAGTACTGGGATTATACGTATGAGCTAACGTGCCCAGCCTGGTTTTTCAAACTTTAGATTTTGTAATGTGAAGACAAAAACATATGAAATTGAAAACTTTGACAAAATTAAAGTTGTGCTAATAGTTGTAACTTTTGAGGATTTACAAAAATATTCCTGAGGCAGCAATCATTAATACAACTTTTTAGTAAAAACATTAACCATTCTTCTACCCCTGAATGGAGCAAAAGCACCCCTAATTTATAAGTCATAGTTACCCAAGAAATGCTATACAGAGCTAATAAAACTCTACTTGTATGGACTTATAGTTATTACAACGGGACCAAGGTTCCCAAAGTAGATATATATAAAAGGAAATGTACAATTATAAAAAACACAATGGTCAATCATAACTAAAACTTTGTGAGGGCATGTATGTGTCTTTAAGGACAAGAAACAAGGTTTAGCCATCTTTATATTACTTATAGCATCTTAGCATAGTGCCTTAAAAGGAATTCATTTGAATGGCCAATTAATGAAATTTTTAATGGATTCAAGTAATAAAAATGCCTACTTGAAAAATTTGCTAAGCCAATATATTAACACTGAGAAATTTTACTCTTAGGAAATTCTAGAAAATTTGGTTCTTTTAAATCTTAAAAATAAACGTTTACTTTTACTAAATTTAGATTACTTTTGCTGTTAATCACTATTACTGGCCAAAGAGTCTACATGTTTTATTCCAAGTAATGATTTAGGTCTTGGATGTTGATACTACGATGCTGTTTCCAATTTCTCAGCCTCCCAAATCAGTTTTTAAGATAGATGTTATTCAGTAAAAGAGAAGGTAATACAAATCACATTTTTACTTACCATCAAATGCTTTATATTGCCAGTTAGGAATATGAGATTTTCATAAGCGACTCAAAAAAAAAAAAAAATCCATAGAAACCATTGCCATTTTCCCTCAGTTTTAATTGGGCACTCACTATTAGTTCTACTGTAGTCCAGTCCCTGTTTCTTATTCCTAACAGGTGAGTTTCTAAGGTTCTTATCTGTAAATTTAATTGAGTCAAACTGAATCTATTAACTTGGAACATTTACCTTGGTATTATCTGGGAAGAAATGTTTTTAAAACAACTGTAAAGATCACAATAAAAAGGTTCAGATTATCAGGTGGACAAATTGGCTTTAGTATCCCATATACTTCAGAAGCACAAATGTAATATAAACTTGACAATTTATAAATTATTTACTCCCTTGGGACAATATTACATTAGCTTCCTTTATTACTGAATTATGTACAGAGATGCTGTACAGGGAAAAAAAAATATCCTCAGAAGGGTTTAAAATGCAGTGTATTTTGATGAATCTTTGCATAAATGTAAAACTCTGATTATCCCAGGACGACGGTAAAAGATGATTAAGCAAAAGATACACGTTAAGTATAATTTCCTGCAAATTGGTATCATCATCAAATTTAGCATTATATAGGGACATAGCTTATTATCCATAATTAACCAAACCAAGTCCCAGAATATGAAAGTCAATAAAACAGTTCAATTTGATTTTAAAAACACACAAAATCCTTTAATGCCACATTCTATAAATTCAAATCTTGTTTAGAAATACATCTGCAATTAATTTCCTCAACATTAATTTTTAAACAAGTTTAGGTTGAAGTATTGCAAATATACTGTGCCTGGTAATAAAAGATACTAAAAAAGGTTATCCTAGAATGATACTGATTTACCTTGTATACTACAAATGTCTAAAAGTAATAATTTTTAAAAACAATTGAAGAATAAAGACTAAAATGGAAACAGAGGCTAATATTTTATAAGTTTGTTACTAGGAACATCCAGTCACCCTAACAAAACTTTTAGCATCAAATCAAAATTCCCTACTTATTTCAGTCATTTCTGCATCACAAAATAGTTTTGCTTTTATTATTATGCTTCGGTGATTCCTGATGGAACACAGGAAAAGAAGATACCCTAGAATCAAACAGGAACTTGACAAAGCCATGGTTTTACCCTTTTTTTTTTTTTTTCAAAAAATTCTGAATTTTGAGGACAGGGAAAAAAAGATAGGGGATTTTTCTTACCAAGCCCTGCTGGTAGAATATACTTTTACTTAAAGAAAACAGGGTTTCTAATAAAAATCAGCTTGGCACAGGTACTTAATTTTTACATCTCTTTAAAAGGACTTGCTCTGTAACAGCTGTGATACTTAAGAATGTAATATCAAAGTTCCTTTCTTTCACTAGTCGTGGTTCCACCAAGTCAGTCATTTTCAACGAAACAAAAACCAATGAGTAAAGGTTCAGTTAACCATCCGAAGTGTTACAAAGATTACATTAACTAGGTGCTCAGGTAAATCGAACACCAATTGTACCGATTTTTTCAGTTTTTGGTTATATATCAGAAAAGAATAAGAACAAGAACAAAGGAAAAGGATAGATTATCAAAAAATAATACATTTCATTTAAAATGTTAAAGGGAAATACAAACAATGGATAAAATAGTTGCTATATCCCTGTCACACTGAAGCAGCACAGTAATATTGGTGTTTAATACATATTTCACTACGCCAATATTTACGTGCTGCTAGAGTGGAACAAGTATGTCAGTTCATCCAAACATAAAATGAACATCTGATGATGAAAACATAGTTTTGAATGAATTTCCTTAAATTTCTAGAGCAGCAAATAATGATTCGCATCTTGACTGTAGTATGTAAACCATGATGTGCTGCTACAGTACTTTAAGGCCTCAAAAATACAGGATTCATCCAACCTAACTTTATAGAAAAAAAAGTAACAAGAATAAGATAATCTTGGAAGTCTTTAATAAACTTACCTGTAAAATTAAAAATCTATTATGGTCCAAGTCAATTCCATGGCTTCGAAGAAGATTTCCAACATCCTTAAATGTCTTTTTCTTTCCACTTATGTGATAGACAGAAGTATTATCTCTGTAGGCCGTTCTGGATACATAGAAATTACTGTTCGGAATGACTTCATAATCATCCCCTTCCTGTTTTGAGGAAAAACAAAACCAGAAAACAATTGTTGGTATTAAGTCATAGGCCTACTTCAAAATTCACTCATTTCATACTGAAACTAATTCTATGGATTAAAAACTTCAATTGAACACGCACACAAACTGCCAGTAGTTCTCAATAATAACTCGGCTTAGCAAAGAATTGATAGTTTTCCATGCTGCTTGGTCTTTCTCAAAGATCATAAAAACCAAGAAGCCAAACCAACCAGCCAACGAAAAAACCCACCTCCAAACAAGCCTAAAAACATTTATGATTCAGAAGAGGTAGACAAGATTCCTACCATATTCAAAACTCACACAAATTATTAACATGTTGACAGATTTAAAAAGCTGCAGCTTTTAAAAATGATGATTCAAAGAAAAAGGAAGGAAGGTAGTAACGGGGTGATACAGTTTAGTTTTTTTGTGTGGGAGGGTAAAGAGTGTGCCATTAATTTAAAGTAAAAAGCATCACAAAATAACAACTAAATTCCCTAGGTTTTCTTTTAAACAAACAAGATGTAAAAAAAAAAAAATCAATTGCAAATCTACTTTAACACTCACTTTCCCTTACCCTTAAAAGTTCTGTCATACTGAAGCAATGGCTTCTAAAATTTAGATAAATCAAATGTAATTAATAGGCAATGGAATAAAATCTGATTTACCGGCAATCTATTTTCCAACCCAACTTGTACAATAGAAAGCACAAAAGAAACCAAATTAAAATAGATGATTCTGTGTAATTAAAGCACTTTGTACTTTTTTAAAAAAAAGGAAAACAAAATTCAAAAGCCAAATCACCTCCCAATTTCATTATGTAATTAGTTTTCTATATTTTTAGGTTCCATCGAGTCATTTTTGAACAATTAATTTCCTACATTAATTATTAAACAGAAGCAAAAGTATCAACAGGTAAATAATCTAGACATTTTACCTGTAATTGTCTCTATTTCCAGAAAACAAACATTAGCTTGCCCTTCCCCCATTTCAAAAGGACTTAATCACAGCAGTAGTCAAACTGAAGCAAAGCTCCTTCATATCATAGATACTCAGGGGCCACTAACATTAAAGTTAAAATGCATTGAAATAATAAAGATGGTAAAACCAGCCAATTGCCATATTTTCAAGTTTAGCTAATTTATTCTAAAGCAACCAAAATATAACTTTAAAAATGAACCCAATATTTATAGTAAAATAATGCCTATTTAGTACTCGGGATCCTAAAACTGCTCAATGTTTTTATTCCAAAAAGGATTACTATGAACTATTTGTAATTCATTTCTTTAGCTAAAAATTTAATATTTTAAAAGGCACCACCACCACTCCCCCAAAATAAAACATGGTCAGAGGTAATGAAACCAATACTTTCTGCTATAATTACATACAAATTTCTTAAAGTCAAAAATAATAAAATATGCAATGCATTTAAGTCCATTTGCCTTGCTTGAACTTGTCAATTACTAAAGAGTAAAAATCCCTTACCTTATCAATTATCTTTTGAAAATGAACTTCTACGGTACAACTCTGAATGTCCTTGTGTTCATCAGAATTATGTATTAATACTGAGAGTTTTTTAGATCTTATTTTTTGTGCTCGATAGCCAAACACAAAAAGCATAGAATCAATAACATTGGATTTGCCACTGCCATTTGGCCCGATAATACAGGAAAAGCGCTGCATTAAAAAAACAAAAACAAAACAAGTAAAAGTTCATAAGGTCAAGCTAATACTACTGATTTTAACTTAAACCGTTCGGTTTTTTTACTTTACTTGCAGTTAAAAACTGCAAGTATTTAAAAGTTTTTATTGCTAATCACGGACATACAACTTGAGTTTTCTTACATCAAGTTCTCCTCTCTTAAAAGTTTCAACATTTAATAAGAATGCTCTAATTCTAACGCAGACGTTTTAGAAAACTCATTTTATAGTTAAATTATCTAAGGGTTCCAACGAAAGCTTTAAGAAAAAAAATTATCTAAGGGAAAATACTATTTCAAACAAAAACACCGACTCCATTCAATAGAAAACTTTACAGCTAGAGGTACCAAAGATAACCAGATAAACAAAAGATAATTTAAGTGTTAAAATCATATGAAACGTGTGTGCGTGTGCGAGAGAGAGAGAGAGAGAGAGAGAGAGAGAGAGAAAGAAAGAAAGAGAGAAAGAATGGCTATCACGATAAACAGGGAGTGAATGAATTTTAGGATAGTTACAAAGCTGAAACATCTTGTAAATACGTTATTACCTTACAATAGGTATTTAAAAGTTATAAAATAGTTATTTCCATACAAATACCTTATGGAAAGGTCCCAGAATTTTCTCCCCAGCATAGGATTTGAAGTTCTGGTTTACAATATGAGTTATCATAAGCCGAGGAGCTCCAGCTTCATTGGTCATTGCTGGAGGCGGGGGAGGAGGAATGCTATTCAAAATCTCTTCTAAACTTCTATTATCAAGCTCCTCACTTGCAGTCTCTAAGTCAGTGAAAGGAAAGGAAAAGGAAGGCAAACGGGGGAAAAGCCTACATTAGTGCAATTAGTTCGGAGAACTAATGACTGCCCATCTTTAAAAGTAGGGGATGGAGGGATGTTATTTATGAAACTTAGGAGTCTGTATTTTCCACTTAAATATGTTATTATCTTAAACTCATGGGGGCGACTAAACCTTCAGCTTGATTTTATTAAAATTCTTGAAAGAAATGCCACCAGTCACAAAATTCTATATACCTATACCTCTTAAGAGTCAAAACACTACATCATAGAGCTAATCTGGGAAAACCGTAACAAGCTATTTCCTGCTGTCTATCCTAAACAGGAGGTTAAATCCTAAGGCTCTAGATCCAATTATCCGTACCGCTGAGCACCTCGAACCTTCATTTTGGAAACTCATGAACTTCAGCGACACTGCCACGAGAGTTTAATAATGTCACCCAACTCCTGGACTCACAAAAGCTACAGTGGTTTCAAATAAATTACCGTCTTTTCTTTAAAGGCAATCTAAGACCACGGAGGTGAGGTTAGGGTCAAGAAACTTTTCATCATGTTCACAGTCATATTGATTGTCTCTGGGAAAAAAATCCACTTGCTCTTGATTGACCGTCTCGATTTTAGCGGAAATACAATAAAGACGTCTATACCATTCCACAGGTCACAAACAAAAATTCACAGCTGAACCGGTTTGCTCGCCCCCATCCCTTCCAGCGCCGTTACACCAAAATTGCACGGGAGTCTTATCTCAAAGTTGCCAAATGGCTCTCCTAAGCCTCTACGGGACCGACACCGGATCTTCAGACTTCAACCCCGCAGCCTCTAGCCCGCGCTCAACAACCCCAGCCAGCCTCGGGCTGGGCGCGCGTTCCTGAGGAGTCGCGGCGGGTCACTCACCTGCGGCGGTGGCTGGGCTCTCCGCGCGGCCGGACGGCGGCTCAGGCTCCGTGTCGCTGCTGGCGCCGTCAGGGGACGGCGGCGGCCCTTCCTCTCTGCGCCGGGCAGTGGAGGGCTGGGTGCCTTTACGGGGCATGGTTGCTGGGGCCGAGGGAGAGCCGGGAGCAAGTGAGCCCGCGGGCTGCTACACCGCGCCCGCCCCACCCGGGGAAACCTCGGTCCACCGGCTTCCATGAGCCCCGCTTAACACCCCGCTTAGAGGCAGTGGGAGTTCGGGAAGGGAGCCATCGAAAGACACCAGTGGCAAGAAGGCAGGACTGGTTTCTTAACAAGACCTATGTAAGTGAGAAAAACTAGAGGTGCCTGAGGATCAATCAAGGACTGAGCAACTGCTTATTTATTTTTTTAAAAGCCCTCCACCCGTCCGCCCACAGTATAAGCGTGTAATACTCGCTAACGCATTTCTAACGGAGGAACTCCCATACGCCGGCATTTCCGGACATTCCCACGCTCTCGGCGCCAGGGATGCAAGCGCACCGACAGGGAGAAACGAGTTCGTGTCAGGGTCAGGATCCCGCGGCTAACAACTCTCTCTAGAACGGTGAGGACTTAACTGGCGACTCGCCGCCCGCTTTCGTCTGCCCGCCTTTTAGCTCCCGGTGCCGTTGACGGCCCGAAGCATAACGAGGTCTCCCTCCTCTCCGCGATCCGACCGCTAAGGGCGAAGGCTGGAACCAACCACTAACAACTTCAAGTCGGACGCTGGCAGCGCTTGCTAATTTTGGGGTGGCAAGAGTTTGTCTCTCCAGCTCCCCGGGCGGAGTCCCGTTGGACAGTAAACCATGAAAGGTCACCAGCGAAGGCTGAGACCCGGTGACTAGTCCCTTGGCAGAAGAGAGAGGGGTAGGGGGAGACGCCCTTTCCCAGATAGAGACTAGGATTTTTTAAAGAAGAGATCTGCGAGGCTCGGGGCCTCCCCAAGACGTCTGAGTAGCTTGGAAAAGTGGCGCCCGGGAGTTGCGCGCGGGAGCCCGGGCCGCCCGGGAGCGGCCGAGGGGGGAGGGGTGACAGCAAGAGAAATCTCCCAGCGGCAGCCTCAGCCCGGACTTCGTCGCTCCGGCTCAAGGCCTCTATTTTCCAGGCGCTCGCAGACAAGGCAGGAAGTAAGAGCGTGACAACCTGACCAGGAAGAGAAGTACTTTACCTGCGAGACAGTCCGCTCAGACCAAAGCTGGAAACGGTTGTGTAGTATCCACCTCTCTGCTCCTACCGGTGTTTCGGCTCCGGGTCCTTCACTCGAAAATGGCGCCTAAAATACAAACTCGAACGGAAATTCGTTACAAATGCGCGCAATGATTTCTGGGATCCACTAATTTGAAAAAAAGTGCGGCGATTACCACCGCCATCTTATGGTCGCTCCTGCGCATGCGCGAGCTCCTGGCGTGACCTACGCGGTAGAAGTTTCTACTAAGTGAAAAGGAAGAGCGAGGGATTGTTTTCTCTGTGGTCTACAACAGCAGCACTATTATTAAAAATATTTGGAAAAACAACCTGGCAAGTTTTGAAAAATAGTTTTTTGAAAAGGGTAGGGTTCCGCTCACAGCGGGAGGCGGGGCTCAGTGGTCCAGAAACGCCTCTTCAGAAGAGGGCGGGCTCACCGAGAGGCGGGGTCTCTGGCCCACTCGGATGACGTGCCGCGTAAAAGTATCGCGGGAAGAGGAAGGGAGCGTAACTCTAAGAAGTCACTATGGTGACGGGGAGGTCGGGAGGCTTCTTGGTAACTGGTACCAGGTATTTCAGAGCAATCGCCACCGCTTTCCTGGAACTTGAGGTAACTCTCTTCACCTCTGGACCTGGTGGGAAAAGGGTTTGGAAGTTGTAGGCGTCACTGGATCCCATCTTTCTTGTTTTGAAGGTGTGTGCTTCGTGGAGCATCATTTTCTGTCTCCCTGGCGGCAGCGAGGCTCTGGGTGTAGCTTTTGAGATGAGAAGGAGGAAGCCCTGAATTTGAAGGGAGTAGAGAGACAACTAGAAGAAGACCTGGATTAGTGATAGCTTAGTCCACATGTGAATAGCTCAATAACGATTTTCGAGTTACTGCTTTTTAGATCATTGTTGTTACTAGTGAAAGGTTTCGGTCTTTTAAAATAGTTTGACTAAAAGGCTCTTTAATGGAAAAAACGACTCGCCAGTGTTCGGGTTATTTTTATGAGGAAATTATCGATCAGCAAATATTCCCTAAGTAGCTTTTGTATACATTGCACTAGATATGACATAATTAGGATTAGTAAGCAAGTTTGGCAATTCCTGTTCCCCGAGAACAGGAATTTTAGTTTTAGTGGGTTTTTAACCTGAGGTCTGTGGATCTGGTGGTAGGTGATTGAGTTTCACAGTTCATAACTCGCCTAACATTGTATACATAATTCTATGTGCATTTTTTTGGGAAGTTAGTTTTCCTACAGCTTTAATCAGAATCTCATACTTGCTCCTAATTCCCTGCATTGTTAAAGAGCCACCATCTCATTTGACTATCTCCAGTATTCATGCAACAACTCTTAAGTACTTGACATTGAGAACTACTAGCCTCTTTTTTTTTTTTCTTCAACTTTTGCTTACTTAGGGTCTGGCATGTTAAAGCACCAAAAAATCTGCCTTCTGAATGAATTTACATGATCACTCTAAATATATTATGGTTCTTCTCTCGAAGAGCATGAAGTCAGGTTCAGTGATTCTCAAAAAGGCGTGGAGAGCCACGGCCCTCCCAACCAATTGTAAGAATTTGGTGAAGTTGGGAGGCTGGTGTGTTTTAAATAAGCATAGACTCAATATCGTGATATATCTTTATGTTTGAAGTTAAAAACTATTGTTTTCATAAACTATAGAAATAAAGCTTAATGAAAAAAAGTTTTTTGACTGGTAAGCATACCAAGAAGATATAAGGATTATCTTTGAGAGCTTCTGGAATTTTTGCATTTCCAAAGGTTGTAAAACACTACAAAACCTGAGTTGGAGAGGTATCAACTATGCGGATCACCTGAGGTTGGGAGTTCGAGACCAGCCTGACCAACATGGAGAAACCCCGTCTCTACTAAAAATAAAAAATTAGCCGGACACGGTGGAGCATGCCTGTAATCCCAGCTACTAGGGAGGCTGAGGCAGGAGAATCGCTTGAATCCGGGAAGTGGAGGTTGCGGTGAGCCGAGATAGCGCTTTTGCACTCCAGCCTGGGCAACAAAAGCGAAACAGCGTCTCAAAAAAAAAAAAAAAAAAGTATAGACCAAATTGAGTGGTGTATTTGGGGGAACAGAGCACATTGTAGTGGAAAGATGTAATATAGAAAACAGAATCGTAAGTTCCGTCATTTTTTAGGTATATGCTTGACAGTTTCCTCCTTTTGTCAATCTTGAGAGTATTTATTTATGAAACTAGCATATAATACCTGTCTCATCATACTGTTTATGATTGTTCATCTAGCACATATTCCATAAGGATTTGATTTTGCTGTGTTTATGACACTGAACTTATTAAAGTATGCTAAGGACGAATACTGGGATATCAAGTTAGAGGAAGGGTAGCTTCTGAAGGATCTTGAAAACCAAGTCAAGGATGTTAGATACGATATGGAGGAAACGGCTTTTAGAACAATTCTGAGCCAAGGAATGACTTGGTAAATATAGGAAGAATAATTAACAGTAGTTATGTGGGATGTGTTAATGGGGAAAGAAAATGAGATCAGTCTAGGTTTTCGTTAAGATTGTTACTATATAACAATAAGTGAGAAGTGCCTACACAGTAGGATGGAAAAAATCTGGAGTCATTTTGGGGGAAAAATCTATAGCTTTTGTAAATTGTCATGGTTCAGAGTATAAACCCTTGAAGTCAGTCATGTACTATTCTTTGTGTATCCTTGAATTAGTGATAAGGTATAGGAAGAACGATAAGTCACAGAAACATAGTTTTGATAAATAAACTGACCGATGGCCTTAAATTTAATTGAACCTAACTATTGCCCACTCAGAAATTTTGAAAAGGGGCATAAACCAGGTTGTATAATGAGAAAACATAACAAACAGCTACAGAGTAGACTTAAATCTGGAGATTTATATATACCACAAAAATAAGACATTCAGAATAAGTATAATTTTTGAGACGATATTAGAGTCACAAGAAATAAAGACTTTTGGTTGATTGTTGCCAATATTTTGGACATCTCATGAAATTAACAGAGTTTAATTACAAAGAGAAGCTAGCCTACCTGGAAAAGACTGGGTTACAATCATTTTGGAAAGTATTGCTATAACCAGGTCTTATCTTCCTAGTCTAAAATAATCTGCCAGTTATCTCTATTTGCAATTTCAGGCAGTCTTAGAAGGAAAACCTCACTTTTTACATTAGAAAAAAATTATACCCCACAGGAAGAAATACGTTCAAAGAGAAAAATTGGAATTACAGTCTTAATTTTCAATTCTTTAAGTGCAAGGTTTTTTCATCATTTTAATAATACGTGTTTTGTTTGCCTTCTCATGTCATAACATTTCAGAAAGGCTGAAATTAGATTTCTCAGTAAATATTTTAAAAGATTAAGTTTGTAATTGTAAATATTTAGATAAATTAGATATTAACTAATATGATTTTATGTAAGTATTGTATAAATATTTAGATTATATTGTTCAAGATTAATAGATATAGACACAGTGCAGATAGAAGTGAATATTCCTCCTGATAATATAAGCCCCTTGGTATATTAATGTTACAGAAACACACATAACTTATCACCAAAAACCCAGGAAGCTAGAAGGCAGAACAGCTCTTTTTTGGAAATGTTATATTGAAAGATAAGTATGTTTTTATTCTGTAGGTTGGAATTCTGGAAAGATATATTCAACAAGCAGTAGAGGTACAGAGTATGGCTTAAGAGAGAAAATAAAATGGGTAGTGTTATAAGAATAACTGGAACACTAAAATAGGTTAGGTTTTTAAGATTGTAAGTGGAGAGAAGTTAGCACCAGACCAAGGATATTAAGAAAATGTTCATTTTTAGAATATAAGAAGAAATAATTACAGTAATATCTAGGATAGGACCCTCTTGATTACAAGTGACAGAAAACCCAATCCAAATTGTCTTGAGAAAAAACAAATATTGTCTCCTATAACTAAAAAGTCAGGTGACTATAACTGGATTGAGGGTTCAGACAAAGACACAAGGGTTTGGTTTCTTTCCTTGCTTTGAACTCCACTGTGTTGGCAGTATTTTCAGGTTCCGTATGATAGTCTCTAGCACCTTTAGGTTCTCCCCTTGCTGTGGTAAGATAGCTACAGCAATTCCAGCCTCATATCTTCTAAAATTAAAATCCAAGGGGGAATGAGAGTTTCTTTTCCCCAGCATTGATTTGAATAAAAGTCCTGGGCCACCTGTGAAACAGTCTGTGCAAAGGGAATGGAATGCTCTAATTGGCTTAAGTCTGGGCCTCATGCCACATGGGCTAACAGTGAGGAAGTGGTTGTTGCAAAGAGAAATTCTTTTTAGGTAGGAAAAGAATGAATATACATATGCAGGGTGAAAAAACAACTTTCACAGGAAATACTAACATTTATTAAGTACTTACTATGTATAGGGTACTCTACTGGACACTTTACATACTTTATCTCATTTAGTCATTATAACTAATTTGTCAGGTAGGTATTATTAGCCTCATTTTACATTAGAAAGACAGCAAAGTATAGTATCTTCATGAAGATAAGCCAGGTGAGAGTTTTAATAAGAAGGGATTCACGTGTGGAGAATGGTGATCTTATAAAAATATCATTTATTAGGGTTTTGTAGAAATGCAGAAATGCATAAAAATTGGGTCATAATCCCTTTCACTCAGATAATCCTATATTAAATATATAAATGGATAGATTAAAAAGTACTGTGAGCATTGTTAAAAACTTCAAACAGAACAGAAGTATATAAAATTAGAATTTAAAGCTTTCCTTCTCATCCCAGTGCCCCTACTCTTTTAGAGGTCTCCATTATTAAGTGTCTTGCATATCTTCCCAGAAAAATGTTTTGGTATCCACCAGCTTAAATATATCTCATTTTTTGTTTTCACAAAAGGAATTGAATTATATAATACAGCTGTATATCTTGCTTTTGTCATTTAACATAGACATCTTTCTATATCAATATGTACAAGTTCATCTCATTTTTAAAATAGTTTTTTTTTTTCTTTTTTGAGATGGAGTCTCACTCTGTCACCCAGGCTGGAGTGTAGTGACAATCTCGGCTCACTGCCACCTTCACCTCCCGAGTTCAAGTGCTTCTCTTGCCTCAGCCTCCTGAGTAGCTGGGATTACAGGCGCCTGCCACCACATCCAGCTAATTTTCGTTTTTGTTTGTTTGTTTGTTTTTGTTTTTGTAGAGATGGGGTTTCACTATGTTGGCTAGGCTGGTCTCAAACTCCTGACCTCAAGTGATCCACCCACCTCAGCCTCCCAATATGCTGGGATTACAGGTGTGAGCCACCATGTCCGCCAAAAATAGTGTTAAAACACAACCTTCAACTATATCAGCTATGTGATTTTTAAAAAATGTTAGTGGAATTAAAAGTGTGAATTAAAGGTGACTACATACTTTTAAATTTGTGAATCATATAGTTTAGTGGTTAGAATTTATTAGACCACCCCACAGAAGAATTATAAGTATAGCCAATAAGAATAATACTGAAGTATGGCTATTAATCATAGCTAGAATTTCAAGGAAACGTAAATACCACAGCATTTAGCAAATGCATACAGGAATTGAGATGGGGTGGGAGTTGAAGGTCTTCACTAATTAAACCACGGTTGTCCAACCCACGGCCCGTGGGCCATATGTGACCCAGAACGGCCTTGAATGCAGCCCAACACAAATTTGTAAACTTCCTTAAAACATTATGAGATTTTTTGTGATTTTTTTTTCTTTAGCTCATCAGCTATCATTAATGTTAGTGTATTTTATGTGTGGCCCAAGACAATTCTTCCTCCAATGTGGCCTAGGGAAGCCGAAAGATTGGACACCCCTAATAAAGTAAACTACTGTACTGTTTCCTGTGGTTAAGCCTTTGAGTCTGTGCCTGAAAATGGTGAGCCTGCTTCTCTATCTTTTCTACCATGCAAGAGATCTCAGCTCAAGTCTGCAAGTTCTGTGATGGCACCAATCTGAATAAAAGGCTTGCCTTTCCGCTTTCTCCTTTCTCTATTGGAGAAGAGACACAGGAGTCTGGTCAGAGCTATCAATTTAGGGGACTGTTGATAAAATCTGTACTTCTTTTAATAGGACCTTGGTTAGTAATAAGCCAGCCTGCTGTCTCTATTAACTAGTATGCAAGTGACCCAAAGAAAACTTGGTATAAATATGCTTGTGATCTAGCTCTTAAATTTCTTATCTATCCTTGACATTCTTGTTCACTACTAGAGATATTTCTGCCACTTCTTATCTACAGGTACATTCTTGTTAACAAGTCATGGTCTCCCTGTTTATCACCTAAAATTTTTCTTATTGTTAGTGCTTTTACCTCTTAGTTTTATTTCCTAAATCTAATTCTTTTATTTTCTTTTTTAAAAACCATCTGTTTTACAGTTCAGTGACATTAAGTATATCCACAGTTGTGCCACTGTCACATGCATTCATTCATCTATCCATCCACAGAACTCTTTTCATCTTGCAGAACTCAAACTGTACTCATTGAACAATAACTCACTATTCTCCCTTCCCCTAGCCCCTGGCAGCCATCATTCTACTTTTTGTTTCTATGAATTTGACTGCTTTAGGTACCTTATATAAGTGGAATCATATAGTATTTGTCCTTTTTTACTAGCTTTTTTCAATTAGCATAATGCTTACTTAGGTCTAACTCTTAATTATATTTTCCTGATTTTAACTCTTCCATATTATAAACACATATATCCACACAGGGATGTAAAATCTATAAACATTTAAATTTCTAATTTTTGATAGTACTTACAGAGTTCTGTAATGAACAGATTTGAATATACAGTCTCAGACTATGATGGTTTGACATGATTTATATTGACTTTATGACGGTGTGAAAGGGAAGCACTTTTCAGTAGAAACTGTCTTTAAATTTTGAATTTTGATCTTTTTTTGGGCTAGCGATACATGATATGATGCTCTCTTGGGATGCCTGGCAGTGGGCAGCCCGCCACAACTCCCAGTCAACCACATGATCATGGCGTAAACAACTGGTAAGTTATAGTATGCAACTATAGGCTAATGTGAGTGTTCTAAGCATATTTAAGGTAGACTAGACTAAGCTATGATGTTTGGTATGTTACGTGTGTTAAATGTATTTTTGACTTAATGATATTTTCAACTTATGATGGGTTTCTTGGATGTAACCCCTTTGTAAATTGTTGAGGAGCATCTGTATATCTTGGTGTACATTCATATGTGTAGAGTGAATTCCTATGACTAGCAATTATTCCCAGTGTATATTGCTTATATGATACTTTCTTTGCATCAGTAGCTTCTAGTTTAAAAATATGGCATAGATCGTAGATTTGGCAGAGCCTTAGTTTTGTTAATATTTACCTGTGTTTCAGCTATAAGGAAGTATAGAGAGGAAATAATTTGTTTTGTATAATGGGAAGAAGGACTCATAAGACATGGAATTCCCCAAACATAGGAAATGCAGCACCAATTGACCTACCCTTCAATAATGTATGGAAGTATCTGTTTCTCTGTACTGGCCAACTGGGTTTTGGGTATTTTGCATTTGGCCACTCGGAGAACAGAACAATGTATCTGGTTGTTTTAATTTTCATTTCTATAATTATAATTGAGGCTGGGCATTGCTTCTTGTTTCTGATTGCCCATAACCATCTTTATGTTTCTACGAACTGTGGATCTGTACATTTTAAAAAATAAAAGGTACCCTATTATCAGTGCCCTTGATCAAATGATTTCTAAGGGGACTGTGCTCTCTTAGTTTTCCTCTGTTTCCGTGATATTGCTAATCTATCCCTGTCCACTGGGCCCTTTGCTTCCAAACTTGTTGTTTGCTTCCAAACATGCTAAGGTGTACCCTAATTTAAAAGGCCTTCATAGCTATAGCTATATTTCTTTCCTTTAACCCCTATACTTATATACTTTTTAACACACACACGTATATATATATATATACAGCATATTAATACACACACATACTACTACATCTATCTGTCTACACTTACAGATCTTTAACCTCTGCACTTATAAGCTGTGCCTACTGGCTTCATATTTTCTCCATTTGTTCATTGGACAAACGTTTACTGAACCCTTACTGTAAGGAAGGCATGGTTCTAGTTGCAGGGGATTTTTGGGTGCACAAAACAGACAAAAATTTCTGCCCTTATGGAGCTTACATCTTAGAAAGGGGCAACGGTAAGTAAAATACATAGTATGACAGACAGACGTAATAGGGTATACAGAGAATGCTTTACTGAGAAGTGACTTTTGGGCAAAGATATAAAGAAGGAAAGGGGAGTAAGCCATACAGCTCTCAGGGGATAGGGATTCCAGGCAGGATATGGTAAATACAAAGGCCCTGAGGCAGGAGCATGCTTGAAAGAAAAGCATAGATGTCATTGTGGCTGGAGCAGTTTTAGTGAAAGTGGAGAGAAGCAGAAGATATTGTCAGAGAAATAATGGGTATATTACTCAGGGCTCTCTAGAGAAACAGAACCAACATGGGGTATATACTGCATATAAAAGTCATATTTACACCATATGGTAGTCTCTTAAGTGTGCAGTAGTAATATATCTAAGAAAAGAATGTACATAGCTTAATGAAAAACTACTGTATTGCTAAAAAATGCTGATACTCATCTGAGACTTCAGTGAGTCATAATGTTATTGTTGGCTGAGGATGTTGCCTGGATGTCAATGGCTGCTGACTGATTAGGATGGTGGTTGCTGAAGGTTGGGGTGGTTGTGGCAGTTTCTTAAAATAAAACAACAATAAAGTTTTCTGCCACCAGCTGCATTAGCACCTAACAAGAGAATCAGGATGTCATTTGAAACTTTGAAGCCAGGCATTAACTTGTCCTTTCTAATTGTGAAAGTCCTAGATGACATCATCTTGACTGTTTCATCTACACTGAAAACCTGTTGTTTAGTGGAACCACCTGATTTCATTAATTATCTTAACTAGATCTAGATAACTTGCTGTAGCATCTAAGTTAGCACTTGCTGCTTCACTTTTTGCCTTCATGTTATGGAGAAGGCTTGTCTCCTTAAATCTCATGAACCAAACCCTGCTAGCTTCAGACTTTTCTTCTTCAGCTTCCTCACTGAGATTTCTCAGCGTTCATAGAATAAAAGAGAATTAGGGCCTTGCTCTGGATTAGGCTTTGGCGTAAGGGAATGTTGTGGCTGCTTTGATCTTCTATTCAGACCACTAAAACTTTCTCTATATGAGCAATAAGGCAGTTTTACTTTCTTATCATTCGTGTTTTCATTGAAGTAGCACTTTCAATTTTTTTCAAGAACTTTCTCTTTGCATTCACATCTTGGCTGTTTGGCACAAGAGACCTAGCTTTTGGCTTCTCCGGGCTTCCAACATGCCTTCCTCACTAAGCTTCATCATTTCTAGCTTTGGATTTAAAGTGATAGACCCTTCTCTTGAATACTTAGAGGCCATTGTGAGGTTATTAATTCACCTAATTTCAATATTGTTGTGTCTCAGAGAATAGGGATGTCTGAGGAGAGGGATGGGGAAACGGCCGGAGGGTGGAGCAGTCAGAACACACACAACATTTATCCGTTAAGTTTGCCGTTTTACATGGTCATGCTTTGCGGTGCCCCAAAGCAATTAAAATAGTAACATCAAAAATCACTGATCACGGATCACTGTGGCTGATATAATAATAATGAAAATGTCTGAAATATTGCAAGAATTACCAAAATGTGATACAGAGACACAAAGTGAGCACATGCTGTTGGAAAAATGGTTGATAGACTTGCCCAAGGCAGGGTTATCACAAACCTTCAATGATATATGATATATTATATATAAGATAATATATAAGATATATATTGTATATACATATATTCCCCATATAAAATCATAAATACATAGATCTATCTGTCTGTATATAGAGGGAGAGTTTAGGAGTTGTCTCATGTGATTGTGGGAGCTGACAAGGATAAAATCTGTAGGGCAATGCTGTCCAGTAGGTTGGAAATTCAGATATGAGTTGATGTTGCAGTTTTGAGTCCAAAGGCTGGAAACTCAGAATTTCTGTGTTGTAGTCTGGAGGCAGAATTCCTTTTTTGTGGGGGAAACCTTGGTCTTTGTTCTTAAGGCCTTCAGCTGATTGAATGAAGCCTACCTACATTATGCAGGGTAATATGCCTTATTTAAAGTTAACTGGTTGAAAATGTTATACTCACCTGTAAAAAAATACCTTTACAGTAGTGTTCACCCAAACGACTGTGCACCATAATCTAGCCAAGTCATCACATAAAATTAACCATCACAATGGAAATCCAGATTAATAAGGGCCTTGGACAACATTGTCAGAACTTTGTTTTCACTCTGGGTGAGATAGGAAGCCACTGAAGAGTGTTCAGCAGAAAAGTACCATGGTTTATTTAATCTAATTTATTTTTTTTAGAGACAGGGTCTCACTGTGTTGGCCAGGCTGGAGCTCAGCAGCATGGACATAGCTCAATGTAACTTTAAACTCCTGTGCTCAAGCAGTCCAACTGCTTCAGCATTCCCAAGTAGCTAGGACTACTGACATTCACCACCATGCCTGGCTAATTTTTTATTTTTTTGTAAAGAAGGGGTCTCACTATGTTGCCCAGGCTGGTCTTGAACTCCTGGCCTCAAGCAGTCTTCCTGCCTTGGTCTCCTAAAGTGCTGTGATCGCAGGCATGAGACATTGTACCTGGCTGTGGTTTATTTTAAATCAGTCACATTGGCTGTTGTGGTGAGCATACATTGTAGAGTGGCTCAGAGGCTAACTAGGAAGCTGTTGTAGTAATTCTGGTTAAGAGAACATGGCATCTTGGATTGCGGTCATAGTGGAGATGGTGAAATGTTTTACATTTTTAAGATAAAGCCAACAAATGTTTTTATTTACAAGTTGGATTTGGTTTATGAGAGAAGAGTAAATGATGACTCAAGTTTTTGGTGTATGTAACTGGAAGAATGGAATTGCCATTTACCAACATGGGTAAGAATGTGGGAGGAGCAAAGTTGGAGGGAAAATCGGGTTTGATTTGGATCTTTTTAAATTTGAAATGTCTGTTAGATATTCAAATAGAGTTGTCAAATAGATATAAAAGTCTGGGGTTCAGTGGAGAGATACGAACTAGAAATATGAAATTAATAGTTGTCACTATATGGTGAATATACTTACATTCATATTAAACCATAAAACTGGATGAGTTCACCATGGCAGTGAGTGTAGATATAGAAGAGGTACAAGGACTGAGCCTACCATTTAAGGCTGGGGATATTAGGAGAAATTAACAGAAATTAACATTTGGTTATTTCCTCTGTAATTCTCTGTAGTTCCTTTCCCTCCTTAAACTGCTAGTGAAGTAAATGCCAACACCCTTATCAAGATTGAAAAGAAATCCCATTGAATTCCATATGCTGCTAGAGGACTGCCCCTTTTTCCTTATGAAAGTCTGTATCACTACCGCCTAAGAGAGCAGTTCCAAGAAGGCTACAGTTTAAATCGATTAGCCACCTTTTCTCAAGAGACATTTGGGACTACTATGTCTTACCTTACATCCCTGTTTACCTCAGTCTCCACATTCAAGACTCTTAATTCCCTGTATTAGTTTGTTATTAGGATTAGCTGTTGATGACAGTAACTTAAATATGATGCAACTATTCTCTGTCACTTAAAACTTTGATGGTACAGGATTGATGTGATTTTCCACAAGGTCAGGAATCTTGGCTCTTTTTTATCTTGCTGTGTTATACATGGCCTTGATGGCATGGCATGGGGAGTGTCACTCTTTCAAGTTTTTATTTCAATTATGCTGTGATTTTATATAACTTTTTTTTTTTTTTTTTTTTTTTTTTTATTTGAGACAGAGTCTTGCTCTGTCGCCCAGGCTAGAGTGCAGTGGTGCAATCTCGGCTCACTGCAACCTCCACCTCCTGGGCTCCAGCGATTCTCCTGCCTCAGCCTCCTGAGTAGCTGGGATTACAGGTGCCTGCCACCACGCCCGGCTAATTTTTTGTATTTTTAGTAGAGATGAGGTTTCACCATGTTAGCTAGGATGGTCTCGATCTCCTGACCTTGTGATCCACCTGCCTCAGCCTCTCAAAATGCTGGGATTACAAGCGTGAGCCACTGTGCCCAGCAATTTTATATAACGTTTATAAGAAGTAATGAAATGGGTTCCTTAGATAACTCACTGTGAAATTAGGCAACATGAACTTAGGTACTATTACTGTTGGGCTGTGTATCTGATGCAGGGCAGGCAAGCTCCAAAACGGGCTTAGCCCAGGAGTGTTCTTGGCGTGGCCCAAGAAAGAATTCAAGGGCAAGCTCGTGGTGTTATAGCAACTTTTATTGAAGCAATAGTGTACAGCAGCAGCAGAGGTACTGTTCCTTGTGGAGCAGGGCTACCCCATAGGCATTGTGCCCAGAGGAGCAGCTCAAAGGCACTTCTGCAGTCATATTTGTGCCCACTTTTAACTATATGCAAATTAAGAAGTGAGCTGTGCAGAAATTTCTGGAAAAACAGGTAACTTCCTGGTGTTACCATGGCAGTGGTAAACTGATACGGCACACTGATAGGCATGTCTTACAGAGAGGTGCTTTCACCCCTTCTGTGTTTTAGCCAGTACCCAATCTGGTCCTGTTTCTGAGCCCTGCCTCTGGAGTTGAGTCCTGTCTCTTACCTCATTTCTACCCCTCACAGAATATAAAATCCAGATTGGGCCAGTAGGTTGATGATATTATAATAGCCACTGTTGGTTTCAGTATTATTAGTGCCTTGGGTGGCCACACCTAGTTTCAAGGGCAGCTAGGAAACATAGTGTTTGTTCTAGGTGGCCAGATGTACAGCGAAACTTCAGATTCCTATACCACAGAAGCAGGGATGAAGGCATATTGCACGATAGCCAGCTGTTTCTACCATCTCCAACCATCTATCTTAAACCATTAGTTCTTCACCATCTAAATTTTTTTAGACCTCACAGTGTGTCATTAGCCAAATCAGTGTCCTTAGCTTTTATTCTGAATGATCCCTTTACTCTCAAAGTCTAACCTAAATCTGGTTGTTTCCTAAGGAAACTGCTTTTCTTTTTTTTTTTTTTTGAGACAGAGTTTCACTCTTGTTGCCCAGGCTGGAGTGCAATGGTGAGATCTCGGCTCACCACAACCTCCACCTTCCGGGTTCGAGCAATTCTCCTGCCTCAGCCTCCCGAGTAGCTGGGATTACAGGCATGCACCACCATACCCGGCTAATTTTGTATTTTTAGTAGAGACAGGGTTTCTGCATGTTTGTCAGACTGGTCTCGAACTCACGACCTCAGGTGAGATCCGCCTGCCTCGGTCTCCCAAAGTGCTGGGATTACAGGCATGAGCCACCATGCCCATTGCTGGAAACTGCTTTTCTTACAGATCTCTCAAGTAGAAGCTATTTTGCCTCCCAAACTCCCATACGTCAGAGTCTTATCTCTTATTACTGTATCTGGACACTTGATTCTCTTTCTCCTTCCTCTCTAAAATCTCCTAGTCCCTTTGAAACAAGTCCTACCAGATTGAACCATTCTCTGCTGTGCTTTTATGCGGTCATCTGCATAGCTCTTTGCTCTTCCCTCATTCAATGAATATTTTAGCATCTGGCTAATTGTCCTTATCTCTACTACTCTCCTTGTCATTATCTTCAGCGATTTAAAATGTCCACAAATAAATCCCTGGCCTGTCAGTTCCTTGACCTCAGCCACCCACTTTAACAGTCATAACCCATCTTATTGTTACCAATATCTATACTGGCTCTAAAATCTGTTTTAAGTATCCCATTGTCTATCTCCACTTGTTTTTGCTAGTTAACTTCTTCTGGAATCTTTTTTTTTTTTTTTTTTTTTTTTTGACACGGAGTCTCGCTCTGTCGCCCAGGCTGGAGTGCAGTGGCCGGATCTCAGCTCACTGCAAGCTCCGCCTCCCGGGTTCACGCCATTCTCCTGCCTCAGCCTCCCGAGTAGCTGGGACTACAGGCGCCCGCCACCTCGCCCGGCTAGTTTTTTTTGTATTTTTTAGTAGAGACGGGGTTTCACCGTGTTAGCCAGGATGGTCTCGATCTCCTGACCTCGTGATCCGCCCGTCTCGGCCTCCCAAAGTGCTGGGATTACAGGCTTGAGCCACCGCGCCCGGCCCTTCTGGAATCTTAATGCTAACAATTCTAAAGACTCAGTAAGATTTCCAGGCCATTGAATCTACCACTTTTTCATGGTATCTTTGGCAATTTCATCTTATTCCATGGCTTTGAATATGATGTTTTTGCCGACAACCCTCAAGTTGATATCTAATTGATATATGCAACTCCAACTTCCCACTTGACTCCAGACTTAACTATATTATATCTCATTTCTCTTTAACTTTTCCATTGGGTTGTCTAATAGAAACCTTGTACTTAACATATCCAAGACAGAATGTTTGATATCACCCTTTCCAACCTGTTTCTCAGTCTTCCTCATTTCAATAAATGGCAACTCCATTCTACCTATTGAAACTTTATAGTCATTTTTTACTACTGTTTTTCTTTTTAATTTTTTGAGACTGAGTCTTGCTCTGATGCCCAGGCTGGAGTGCAGTAGTGCGATCTCGGCTCACTGCAACCTCCACCTCCCGGGTTGAAGCAATTCTCCTGCCTCAGCCTCCTGAGTAGCTGGGATTACAGACATGCGCCACCACGCCCAGCTAATTTCTGTATTTTTAGTAGAGACAGGATTTCACCATGTTGGCCAGGCTGTTCTCGAACTCCTCACCTCATGATACGCCCACTTCTGCCTCCCAGAGTGTTGGGATTACAGGCGTGAGCCACTGGGCCTGGCCACTACTGTTTTTCTTAAACTCAATTCACCAGCAAATCTTCTGGAATCTTTCCTCAAAATATATTTAGCATATGACTGCTTCATGCTGCTTATACTATTGCCTTGCTTGTCCTTCTTTATCTAAGTCACTTTCATTTCTCTTCTGGATTATTGAAATCCCAACTGGTCTTACTGCATCCAGTCTTATTCATTTTCCCTCTGGATAGGCTCTTTATTGTATACCATCCATCGCATCCATTTAAAATGTAAGTCAGTTCATATTGCTTATTTGCTCATAACCTCTCCACTGGCTTCTTGGTTCATTCAGAAGAAAAACTAAAGCTTTTATTATGACTTTCCAAGGCCCTGCATGTTGTGTCCCACCCTCTCCTTCCCTAATTTCCTGCCAGTCCCTCACTCATTTTATTTTAGGCATACTGGCCTTCATATTCTGACTTAACTTTAAAAGAATTACTGGCTGGTGTATTTAGAATAGTTTGTAGGGGTAAATGTAGGAATAGGAAGATCAATTTTGAGGCCACTGCAATAATCGAGGCAGGGGATGGTGGTGGCTTTGGATTATGATGGAGGTGCTGAGAAGTGACCAGATTTGCTGTGTATTTTAGTGGTTGGACTCAGATTTTGTTGCACATTTTTTCCTCTCAAGCCTCATAAATGTTGACCCATACTGGACCAAAAACAACTTATACTTGATTTTTAGTAGCAAAGACATAGTTGCTGCTACTTGCTCCCTATGTAAAGTTGCAAAGTTACCTATACCCTCAAAATTGTCTTTCTATTATCTAAACCCAGCCCCTGCCCCAATACCACTGGTTAGTCAGATCCTCGTGATCAGTCCCTTTAGGCAGATAAAAACACCTCAATGCAGCATTCAGGCAGTTCTGCACTTCCCCAAATTGGCTATGTTTTAACATTACTTTTCTTTTATTCCCTTATTCAATCCCACATGAAAGTGCACATGTCATTCATACAGATGGACTCAGATAAATGGAATGTGTGAGGATGATCGTTAAGGGAGAACCTTCCCAGTGTTAGAATGCCATCGTCTTACTTTCTCTGATTCCTTGGCATGATGTTTCTGAATGGTTAGTGATTCCTTTCTTATAAAAACCATACTGCTTCTACTATTTATAGAGGATTATTATTTATTCTCGTGAGGAATTATCGTAATTATTAGGGATTTCGGCAGTTTTAGGTTTTCTGATGTAGAATCCATCATGTCTTTTAAGTTTCTGATTTTAATAGTATATTCAGTTTTTATGTGTATTTTGTTATCTATTGTGTTTTCATTTCCAGAAGCAAATATTTATCCGCCTTTCTTCTTTTAAAATCCTTATAAGCTGATTAAATTTCAATTATCGTGAAAAAGCAGCATTTCATAAAATGTTATTAGTCTTTTTTCCCCTGTCTAATCAGAGGGGACCTGATGGAAGAGGGAATTTGGAGGAAGGTGGAGAACTCCTAAAGACCAAAAAAGTGAACCTAGGAAGTGTTCCTAGGAGACATTGTATTTTAGCTCTGGCTGTGCTACACATAGTTTCATACTTTTGATATTCCACAGAAATCACCTTAAGAGAACTGGAAGAGAAAGAAGTGAAAAGAGTACTTTGAAATACAGCTTTATTTAGCACCTTGCTGGTCTAAAGGTTCTTGGATTCATGAGAATGAGAAATTATCTAAGGGAGGCCTACTGAATTCTCATCTATAGTCAGTACCTCCTTTGATGTAGTTAGCAGTAATTTTCAACTTAGTAAAGAGGATTGTTTCCCTTTAATTACACTTTCATTTGATTTATATTTGCCTATTTAGGTTAGTGATGCTACTCAGAAAGAATTCTGTAAATGTAAATCATACTCAGACAATTTAGCATTTTCTTGATTTCTAGCTTTTTTTTGTGTACGACAACTATATTCATAGCAATGATTTGTGTCTTCTGATGATATGGCTATTTGGGGAATGTTATTCTTCTTTTCCTAAGTTTTTATTTGGCAATTACACTGTGATTTTTACATAACTTTTATAAGCAGTTTATTACCTCTTCCTTAAATAAGTCACCTATTTTTCACATTGTCACTGTAGTAACCGTAACTGTTGGGCAGTGTATCTGCCCCACTGCAGAATGTCAACCCCAGATTGGGCCACTAGATTTATGATGTTGTATTTTTCCACATGGATTCTAGAATTGTAGCTGAGCCAGTCAGAACTTGGATATTTATATCCAGTAGACAAGACCAAAATTGATTTGCAATTGAAGAGTTCCCAATTTGTGGAATTTTTTGATATGATCACAGGACATGGAAATTCTTTACCTGACCAGATTTACCTAGTGCTGTTCTGCGTAGGACTGTCTCAGGCAGGTTTAGAGGACTCCTGGGGTTCAGCCCAAGGCTCTCCATCATCCCTTGGTAGGATTGGCACACCAACTAGTTTTCTTTTTCTTTCCATGTACTTGATGTCAGAAGGACTGAAGGTGCTCCTTGCGGTGCAATGATGTTTTGTTTGCTTTTTGTGTGTGTACATATACATTTGTTTTTAATGCTGACTTTATATTTTCTCTCCTTTTATTTTTGCAGTAAATACAATCAAGTGGCATCTTAAATTTTTGCTGGAAGTGGAGTCATGAGACTGAAGATAACTCTTTTAAAAGAACCAAAGCATATCCTTTTAATGGTTGTAAATCTTATGGATTTTCTTAATTATAGTATTGTTAAAAGTTTCTCTATTTTATATTCTAGTTGAAGAATAGATGTTTTTTTAATTTCTTTAGTAGCTGTTTATCTAAATTGTTTTAAAATATTTAAGATCATGTGTTTTAGGTAATTCTCCAAAGTGAACCATTTGCTATAAATCTTACTTTCAAATTCTTATTGACATTTTTCTTATTTTACTTAAGTACTATACTTAAATACTTAAAAACCGGTTTTTGTTTACTTTAGTAGGGTCTTAAAAAGAAGCTTTTTTTGTTTTGTTTTTTTAGACGGAGTCTCACTTTGTTGCCCAAGCTCGAGTACAGTGGTGCAATCTCAGCTCACTGCAACCTCTACCTCCTGGGTTCAAGTGATTCTTCTGCCTCAGCCTCATGAGCAGCTCGGACTACAGGCACCCGCCAACATGCCTGGCTAATTTTTGTATTATTAGTAGAGATGGTGTTTCACCATGTTGGCCAGGCTGGTCTCGAACTCTCGACCTCAGGTGATCCACCCGCCCCGGCCTCCCAAAGTGCTGGGAATACAGGCATGAGCCACCATGCCTGGCCAAAATGAAGCTTTTGTAAAACCAAATAGTTTCTTTGCTAGTGTGATCTAGCATGTATTCATTCTGCCATGCTCTATTTCTTTACATTCATGATAAGGTAAAGGACAAGTTGGGGAAATCTGAGCAGTCAGATCCTCATTATTTCACATGAGAAGGTGGCAATTAGTAATATTTTCTCAAACACATGACCCTATATTTTGTCAGCAAGAGTCCCCAGTTATGTGTCAAGGAATTATGACAGGCCCCAGTATCATCATTCTTAGACATTGAGACTAATTCTACTCAAAGCATCCTTTGTAGACTTCATTGCAGGTCTGTGAAAGAATAGATAAAGAAATTGAAAGTAAGGGCTGAGAAATTTTTGTAGCAATTTGACATTGTTATAATGTCCAAATTTTCTAATATTTCATTTTTATTATATCTTACAAAATATCTATCTGCAATGGATTCAAAATAAAGAAAAATCTGGTCCTCCATCAGAACTAGGAAAACACTGATTTAAACATTTGGTCAGACATTTTAAATTGATAGGTGTTTTCATTTATATTATCTTGTCTGCTTATTTAACTATTAAGTGAAGACGTAATTATTTTTATTCCTACTTAAGTCATTTTTACTGTCTTTTCAAAAAAGTGTGCTTTCAAGAGTTCATGCCATACACAATTGTATAGATTTTGACCATGTCTACTGTCTGCTTTCAGACCAAGAAATAACAATGTTTTTAGACTTTCTTGATCTGGCAGTCTTCTCATTTCTCCCATAGTTTTAGTTGACCTATTAGTTTGAAGATAATGCCATGGACATCTAGCATGTACTTACAGCAATTTATATAAGGATAAGCTAATGATATTTGGTTTGCGATGTGTGCGTATTTGTTTGTGTGAGTTTTCTTCCTTTCTAGGTTTTACCTAAGCTACTCCCATTTTAGTTTTACCTAACATTCTTTAGGCGACAGCAGTGATAATACAACAGTTTTTTCAGGAATGATCTAGTGTCCTTTTGTTTAGCTTGTGTTTTGAGTTTTGAGTATTGTGGTATCTCTTTATTACCTTTTTGTGCAGACTCTTAAGATCTTTCTATAATCTGTCTTTATTTTTTTTGGTTTCTGCTTAATCTATCATATTTTGAAGTATTAAAAAATCTTGGAACATACTAGAATAATTAGGCACATTGTCTCTGTTTCCTTTATCATATTATTGCTCAGATAAGACAGTAAAAGTATTGGTGAGAAATGAAGGAAATAAAAGGATTATATCATAACAGTAAGAACAAACAACTCAACCAGGAATAATCTGGCAGTATAGAAATCCAGATGTAGCAAGAGAAAACATCCTTTGTAAATAACAAACTGAAATGCCTTGTGGGTACACAATTCTGCTAGGGTAAGTACCCTGTCCTGACGGAGGAAGTGAGGGCTACTTGAGCATCTCAACTTACATAGAAATTCTTCTGATAAGTTAGAGCTAAAAAAAATGGGTTAAATAAAGTAAAAATTTTAGGGATCGTATCTCATCCAGCACTATGCATCTTTTAAGTGAGGTAAATTATAATTGAATTATTTCCTAATTTTAATGTAGGAAAGTTTGCTATTGTCAATTAAAAATAAATGAAGAAATAAAATGAAAAATTTAAAAAAAGTTTGGTGAGATTTTAGTTTCAGCTGTTAAACCATAGGTTCTTTCCTAGGTGAATTGTTATGATAATATGTGATTTAAAAGGATAGCCTACTGTTAGATTTCAGTCTTCTTTTGACACTTGATTATTTTTTCCTTAGCAAAAGAATGCATGCTTATTTTAATAACTTAAATGATACAGATATATATAAAGAAAAAAAGTATAGTTCCCTTTGCTCCCTACCTATCCCCCAACAGTTCAGTGTAGATTCTTTGATACCTTTTGATCTACTAGGTTTCTTTTGTGTACCTTTTGGCTTTGTTTATGGAATATTGTGTAACACAAGTTTTAAATTTTCATGTGGTCAGATCTTTTCTCCCCCTCCTTTTGGCATCTGGATTTCTTTCTTGCTTTCCATTCTTACAACTGTTTTAATAGATGCTTATTTTCTTTTATATAGAAAAAAATTCTAGTCATAAAATGGAAAATACATTTAGAAGCTTGAAAACATTTGACCCTATTTTACTTACACCTTAAAATCTGCATCTGTGAATTACACTTTACTTACACCTTATAATCTGCATCTGTGAATTAAGATTTAAGACTTTTGTTATGTTTTATGTCTCCTTAACATGGTGACACATCAAGAATTAGTAAGCTGTGTGGGCTGGACTACTGCTGAAGAGCTGTATTCATGTAGCGATGATCACCAGATAGTGAAGTGGAACTTGTTAACCAGTGAAACAACTCAAATAGTAAAGCTTCCTGATGATATTTACCCTATCGATTTTCACTGGTTTCCAAAAAGTTTGGGTGTAAAGAAACAAACTCAGGCAGAAAGCTTTGTCCTCACAAGTTCTGATGGTAAGTTTTAAATAAACATTATATACTCACTATTGTATTTAAAAGACTTAATAGTATGATTTATGCTTTGAGTTGTTTTACAAAACTGGTATTTGTGGATCTGCATATTTTTATCCACACATTGTATTTCTTTTCTGAATAGTCACTTGGTTTGTGTATGGGCTATGAAATTATTGTCATGGAAGAAAGTTAATTTAACTGGCATATACCAGGATTGAATATGGGCCTTTGGCATTATTATATATATATATTTTTAGAGACCAGGGTCTCACTCTGTTGCCCAGGCCAGAGTGCAGTGGTGTAATCATAGCTCACTGTAGCTTCAAACTCCTGGGCTAACACAATCTTCCTGCCTCAGCCTCGTGAGTAGCTGGGACTACAGGCACATACTATTACATCCGGTTAATTAAAACTTTTTTTTTGTAGAGACAGGGTCTCATCTTGTTGCCCAGGCTAGTCTTGTACTCCTGGCCTCAAGCATTCCTCCTGCCTTGGCCTCCCAAAGTGCTGGGATTACAGGTATGAGCCACCATGCCCAGCTGGCTTTACTTTTTTAGTACTCTTATGAGTTGAGTTAAGCTGTTCTCATAGTTTTAGTTTCTAAATTCTTCAAATTTAACTTAATATAACCACACTGAAAAGATATACATATTCATTTAGTAAGGTATCTGTTAAAATATATACTTTATTTTTCAGTACATGTTAATTTTCAGTTACAGAGTTGAAGAGTTTTATAATTTGACCGCAGCTTTCTTATTGGTGAATAGAAAGTATGATTTTTTTTTCACTTTTTAAGGGTATGTTTTTATATTTGTTTTCTTAGAAGTACATGAACTGTTTTCATCTGTGTTATACTTTACCTGCTGTTTCAATTAGGAGTACATTCATTGAAAGTAACAGAAACTTACTAGGCTAACTTAAGCACAAATGGCGTATTTTGGTTCACCTAGCTGTAGGGGTGGATCAAGCACTAGTTGCATCAGGTCCCTGTTCTCACCATCTCTTGGGTAGGCTCTTTGCACATGGTGAACATGGTGGTGAGCATGACGGTGGCCAGTAGCCCAAGGCTCATAATACTTCATAAGACTGCTTCTTCCTCAGTATCTTGTGCAGGCAGCTTGCAGAGGGACCCTAAATGAGCTTGGGTCATATGCCCATCACTGAGTCAATCAGTTTAGTCAAGAGAAATGGACTTTGGGAGGCTAAGGTGGGTGCATCATTTGAGGTCAGGAGTTCGAGACCAGCCTGAGCAACATGATAAAACCCTGTCTGTACTGAAATACAAAAAAATTTTAGGCAGGCATAGTGGCACATGCCTATAGTCCCAGCTACTCTGGAGGCTGAGGTAGGAGAATTGCTTGAACCTGGAAGGCAGAGGTTGCAGTGAGCCGAGATTTTGCCATTGCACTCCATCCTGGGTGACAGAGCGAGACTCTGTCTCAAAAAAAAAAAAAAAAAAGACAATGGGACACTGATTGAGCATATCCAGCCTCAGGCCATCCACATGCAAAGGGAAAGAGAAAGAGAAGAGAAGAGGGCTTTTGTAACCTGAAGATGGAAAGGATGTTAGGCCAAACAATAATATCAGATTACACCTCATTTACCGAGAGACTTGTGGTAGTTTTTTAAAACTTTGTTTTTCAGAAACTTGATTAAATGAGATACATGTGTAAAATCACTTTGTAGAGTGCCTGGTGCTTAGAAGATTGACCCTGAACCACAGCTAGAATTTAATTTACCTCAGATGATAAAGGGAACATTTGACGTAAACAATTTTGATTTAATTTTGCATTTACAGAAAAGTTTTAAGAATCATACAAACAATTCCTGCAGGTCCTTTATCCAGATTAACTAGTTTAACATTTTGTCCCTTATACATTGGGACAAAGTATTGGCTCTGTTTCTTTTTATACAAACCTCCCTCCCCCTCAACATACACCCTTTTCCTGAAAGATGTGAGAGCAATTTGTAGACATGTACTTTTAACCATAAATACTTCAATGCATTTCCTAAGAATAAGAAGTTTCTGTTACATTACCACAGTTTGTTGATAAAAATCAGGACATTTAACATTGATGCAATACTATTATCTAATCTATAGTTTATATTTAAATTTTAACAATCATTCTAATTTTCCATAGAAATTTATTTTTGCTGGTACGGAATAACATATTGCTTTTGTTGTGTCTCTTTAGCTTCCTTTAATCTGGAACAACTTTTCAGTCTTTTATGATCTTGACAATGTTGAAGAATATATGCCTGTTATTTTATAGTTCTTCAATTTGTTTTTGTCTGATGTTTCCTCATGATTAGATTCAATTTATATGTCCTTAGCAGGAATACTTGGGGCATCAGATTAGGAGATTAATGATGTTGGTTTGACCCATTATTGGTGATGTTAACCTTAATTATAAGTTAAAAAGTTCATGTTCATTAAGTTAATTCTGTAAAGTTACTATTTATTCGTCTTAATAATTTGTGAAAAGATACTTTGAGACTATGTAAAAATATTCTCTTCCTCATCAAACTTCCTCCCACTCTCTTAACGTCTATTGATGACTCTTGGCTGAATCATTTATTACTAAGATGGTTTGCCAAATGCTAATTTTTCCAACTCCATAATTCCTTCCATATTGATTAGTTGGTATTCTACTCCAAGGAAGAGGTTCCTGTCCCATGCCCATATATTTGTTTTTTTTTGGGGGGGGGTCAGATGACACTTGTGGATTCTCATTTTATTTCATAAATATATTATTATCATTTTTAGATTTTGATGTTGAAAGTGCCCCACATTTGGCCAGTGAGAGCCCCATCAGGCCAGCCACAGTGATTTTTTTTTTTTTAATTTTATATGTGTCCTCATCATTTTTTGAGCACTTCCTTGCTGGCACAAGATGTTCCAGGCTTATCTTGTACTTTCTTAGTCCCAGCCCCCAAATCAGCCATTTTCCACAGAGACCTGTTCTTTTTCTGGTGGTTAATGGTATTTAAAAAAACAAGATAACAGTGCTAGCTGTGCTCATTCCAATGGGGTGTATTTGCTTCAAGGCCCTTTCAATGGACAGAGCTAAGAACTGTGAATATAAAACCTTGAAACAAGTAACATTAAATAGACATATGTATACAGTGCTATGATAAATCAGAGGGACATAAAACTCTGCTGTGATGTGGCCAAGGGAAGGTCAAGAGAAATGTCAAGAAAGTCTTGTATTTAAGCACAGTTTTGCAGTCTTGACTTTTTTTTTTTTTTAATAGACTATAAAAAAGCTGGAAAAGGTATAAAGGAGAGGAACCAAAATAGTAAAATGGATAAAATACTTGCCTTATATAATTTTATACTGTATCAGGAAACAGGTAGACAAAAGCAAGCCACTTAATTGCAGAAGTTTGTACATATATTGGCAAAAAGTAAAAACACTGTAACTTTAAAGGACATAAGCTAATTATATAAGAGATGTCAGAGAGACAAGTCAACAGTACAAAGAATAAGTGATACAAGAAGCCAAGAAAGGATCATTTGGTTTCTGAATGATCATTCAGTCTAGTAATATACAGCTGGTAATTTAAAACACTTTCTCATCCATAGGTGTGGCATATTTATTGGCACATTGTTTCTGAAGCATAGACATATACCCAGACCATAGGTATTTAAATTATGTTAACTAAATCAAAAGGTTTATGAATTTGAATTTTTCCCTATTTTGAACATATATAATTATTTTGAACCAAGTAAGCATATGCATTTTCAATTTATTTTAAAATATTTAAATAGTTTTGTTTTTGTGCCTATTTTCCAACAGATTTATGTGTGAGATTAAGAATAATTATATTGTTAATATTTGCCTTTATGCCTCTAGTGCCTGTTACTTAGTCTAGTAGTAGGTGCTTTGTTGATTGAATAAATAAAATAGATTTTTCAAATGTAATTTCTTTTAGGTAAATTTCATCTGATTTCCAAATTAGGAAGAGTAGAAAAAAGTATAGAAGCTCACTGTGGAGCAGTACTTGCAGGAAGATGGAATTATGAAGGAACAGCATTAGTTACAGGTAAGTTGTCTGTTAAAATGACTTTTGAAATGAATATTTTAAAGAAAAATTTCCAAAGAAACAGAATATTTTCATTTAGCAATAATGTCTAATAGCATTGTCTGATAGCAAATAATTGGCATAGTGTTGTTCTACACTGCTATATAAATGTTATAATTCAGAATGTTATATTAATCATTTTCTTATGTGACCTTTGGAGACTGTTCTGTCAAAGAAGGCTTTTGGAATGGTCAAATATGGGATAAATAAAAGTTGTAATTCTTTAAAATTTGAAAATTCCAAATATTCTCATTTAACTGACCGTTATCCCCATTCTGTCTCTTTCCCGTCCCCTGCCCTACTCTAAGGATTCTTAACTTCACCTATTACATTAGTTATATATTGCTTATAACAAATTAATCGTTAGTGACTTAAAATAATAAGCATATAGTACCTGATAGTTTCCGTGGGTCAGGGAACAGTTTAGGTGGGTGGTTCTGTCTCACTCAGAGCCTGTCATGAGGTTCTGGTCAAATTGTTGGATGGGGCGGCAGTCATATGAAGGCTTGTCTGGGGCTGGAGGATCCACTTCCAAGATGTCTTACTCACATGGTTGTTGGCAGGAGGCCTTAGTTCTTCTCTGGCTTTGGAAGGAGACCTTAATTAATTCCTTGCCACACAGGCATTTCCATAGGGCTGCTTAAGTGTTTTTACAACATGACAGCTGGTGTCTCCCAGTGATCCAAAAGAGAGCCAGGTAGAAGCTACTATATCTTTTGTAGTGCATCCTCAGACATTATACTCTCTTTCAGTTATATTCTGTTAACTTAGCAAGTCACTAAGTACAGCCCACACTGGAAGAGAGGGAAATTAAACTGTGCCACTTGAAGGGAAGAATAACAAAGAACTTGAGGATGTATTTTAAAACCACCATGCCTATACTCTGGGCCTTCTCTAGGACTTTCCTCAGTGAACTGGCACTTCTCTTACTTGTATCTTTAACATCTTTTCCAATGGTTTCTTTATCAGCATGTAAATATGTTCAGATGTCACCCATCTTAAAAATTAAGAAGAAATAGAAATCCCTCTCTTAACAAACAACTCTCTCTACCTGCAGCTATTTTCTTTCTCCCTTTTTCAGCCAAGCTGTTCAAAAGAGTAGTCTATTACCTCACTTCATTCAGTCCCCAGCTCATTGGAATTTGGCTGCAGCTCTGCTTATTACACTGGAAACACTTTTCTTGGAATTCTAAGATGGAGATTGCAGTGACAAAGGAAACATTATTTGCGTAATATAAGTCTTCTAAGATTGAAGGAAATAAAAATTTTAGTCATGAAAGTTAAGCTACTTTGATAAAATCATTTCAAAGTAATTTCTATTAAATGATACAGTTATAAAGTACTCTGCCATTTAATTAAACTGTATCTGAATTTTAAATATGCAGTAATACTCCATGATTTGAGGAAGCCTAGAAAAAAAAGAATATGCAGTAGTATAGATACTGTTAATTTTTATATGCAAATTTAATGTTTAAATTTATTTCCTATAGGTAAAAATACTGATTAAATTTTTTTTCCCTGTATAGTTGGAGAAGATGGGCAAATAAAAATTTGGTCAAAGACTGGGATGCTTAGATCTACTTTAGCTCAGCAAGGTATGTTTTACAATTGACAATTTCATTTTTGCAAATTATACAATACAAAAATGCCTTAAAGTTTTGTTTTAGAAAAAATCTAATATGGTGGTTGAGACTGACTTTGGTTGAGTTCAAAATCTGTAATCTCTTATTTTTTACACTTTTTTGTCTTGCTTTGCTTGGTACCTGATGTACCATGGTAACGCTATTATTTCAAGCCAAGAACTATAAGAAATACTCAAGGGCTTCTTCTTTATGTTAGTGAATCTCTATAAAGGCAGTTATAAGCTAAATATTTTCAAAAAATAATTGTGAAACGTTTGAAGCATTTCTTATATAGAATGGAATTGGCTGTCTAGTTTAGTAAATCATAGTATGAAAAGACATTGAGTATCTCCTTACTTAAAAACCCCCAATAACTCTTCATAATATTAACACCCCTTCCAAATTAAGTTGTATGTTTGATTTCTATACTAATGGAGGGGAACAGACACACTAAGAATCTGAAATTTGGTAAACCACACTATTTAGAGTAGCATCTTAATTTTTTATGTTAATAGAAAGGAGTGGCCATAAAATCAATCCAGTGGTCCTTCCTGTTAGAAGTTAGATTACATACGATTTTTTTCTGTGTAACAGATTAATTTTCTTAGTTAGATTTTACATAGGAACTGTAAGCAGTTTTAATGTTTACCTGAGCGTGTATCAGCTGATCTTCAGGTTGCCAAAAAACTTGAGGACTATTCCTCAGAACTATTTGATAAAGTCATATTATGAAACATTTTCAATAACTGACTTCCAAAAATTTCCAAATTTTATTTTAAAAATCACGTTTACTTTTAGGATAAGGTTCAAATCACTTGCATTTCTTTAGCTATATATTAACTGAATGTTAGCAAAGGTAACCAGAAATACTAGGTAGTATTTCTTTTCTGAGCTTAAATGTTTGCTACAGATAATCTCAAGGTAGAATATTTATTTATGAGTAGAAAATTCAGAGTTCATAGAAGTAGCCATGGGTAAATTTCAGTTAACAGCAAAAGTCAACTTATTGTTACTTTAGTAATATATGTACCTTTAGAACATAAATCTTACTTTAATCTTCTAGTAGGCAGATGGATTTACCTTTGGCTTCATAGATTTTTCTTTTAAGGCTAATTATTTGACATTCTCAATTTGTGATGAATGACTTACGAGTAATTGACAGAATTCTTCCAGAGATCACTGGCTCTTGGAAGAACTACAGGAATTTCAGCTACTGCTACTGCTGAGACAGTGTGCAGCAGCTGAAATGCTATATCCATTTTTCTTTTCTCTTTCTCCTGTCAATTTGTTGCCTATAGATGACACAGATCTTCAGAGAAATTCTAAAAGCCAATGCCACTATCCACCATAGAAGATTTTTCCTTCCTCCCTCCCTCCCTCCCTCCCTCCCTCCCTTCCTTCCCTCCTTCCTTCCTTCCTTTCTTTTTTGGCAGGGTCTTTGTCTGTAACCCGACTGGAGTACAGTGGCACAATCTTGGCTCCCTGTAACCTACTCCTCCCGGGCTCAATCGGTCTTGCCACCTTGGCTTCCCAAGTTGCTGGGAGTACATGTGTGTGCCACCACACCTGGCTAATTTGCTGTATATATAGATATTTTTTCTGGTAGAGACGAGATTTTGCCATGTTCCCGGGCTGGACTTGAACTCCTGGGCTCAAGTGATCCTCCTGCTTCAGCCTCCCAAAGTGTTGGGATTACAGGTGTGAGCCACTGTGCGAGTCTGAAGATTTGAATTCTTTCCCGAGACCCTTCACCAGTGCCCTCCCAGTGCTGCTTCCACTTCCTTCAATTTTTCTGTTACCTCCTTCCCATTTACTACCTGTGGATTCACCATTTCAGATGTTCTAGAGTCTAAAATGGAAACTTGGAATAAGTTGTTTAATACAAACATTGTTAATTGTTTAGTCTAGGTCAGGGGTCCCCAACCCTTGGGCCACAGACCAGTAGCTGTCTGTTGTGTGTTAGCTGGGCATTACAGCAGGAGATGAGCGGTAGGTGGGCGAGCAAGTAAAGCTTTATCTATATTTACAGCTGCTCCCCATCACTTCCATTACTGCCTGAGCACATTACTGCCTCCTGTCACATCAGTGGTGACATTAGATTCTCATAGAAGTGCAAATCCTATTGCGAACTGTGCATATGAGGGATCTGGGTTGTTCACTCCTTACGAGAATCTGATGCCTGATGATCTGTCACTGTCTCCCATCACCCCGAGATGGGACCATCTAGTTGCAGGAAAACAAGTTCAGGGCTCCCACTGATTCTACATTATGGTGAGTTGTATAATTATTTAATTATATATTACAATGTAAAAATAGAAATAAAGTGCACAATAAATATGATGCCCTTGAATCATCCTGAACCATCCCCCACCTGGTCCATGGAAAAATTGTCTTCCACAAAACCAGTTCCTGGTGCCAAAAAGGCTGGGGATCACTGTTTTAGGTGATAATAGTGCTGGTAGTTTAGTGCTGTAGTTTTCCTGTATAATGAGTCTGGAACCAAATTGCTACTTATTTTATTCTCATGGAGAAAATGCATTCAGAGTCTTCAGACTTGGAAAGGCTAGTTGGAAGCACATGTTCACAAATGAAGAAAACTGGAGATCACAATTAGATGGCCTCTGAGCTTAATCTGGCCCACCAGCATGGTAGAGGCCCAGTATTAAAAATCAGGACATTTTGGCCAGGCATCGTGGCTCACTCCTGTAATCCCAGCACTTTGGGAGGCCGAGGTGGGTGGATCACTTGAGCTCAGGAATTTGAGACCAGCCTTGGCAGCATGGTGAAACCTCAACTCAACAAAAAATACAAAATTTGCTTCTGCTTTTCATATTATAGTGACGAAGCCATTGCCTAATCCCATGCCATAAAAATTTCACTTATATTTCAGTGCTTACATTCAGGTCTGTGATCCATTTTGAGTTAGTTTTTGTGTGAGGTGTTTATTTTAGAGAGGGATGGTGATGCTCTTCCCCTCACTGCCTTCATAGATGGGTAAACAAGATTTTCTTAAAAACTAAAATACAGAATATACCATAAAGTACAGGTGATTTTCTGATGTATTCGTTATATCATGTAATGATATTACCCATCAACATTTAAAATGTGTTTTTCTTAACATCAAATGACTTTGAAATGCCTATCATTGTTGTCCTATTTTAATTTTATTGTTCTCATTCAAAGTTTGTTAATTACGGATTAATAAGCAGAATTAAATTAGCTAGATATCCCCATTTTGGCTAACCTCTTGGTATTTCAACAGAGTAATCTGATATATTTTTCTGGCCTAAGAATTACAAACTTACTGTAGAACTATGCATCTAATTTTTGAGTTTTTAATCATTGGTGCCACCAACACTTTCCTAATAAGGCATAGACTTTTCCTTTTTCGTCTCCAGAAAAATCAGTAGAGCAGTTAAGTTGTTATAATGACACTAACCCAAAAGGAAAGGTCCCTAATTACTTATAAAGTTTCTTTAATCTATTAGGCACTGCAAGTTTTAAGGGTGATTGTAAATCTGAACTACTGAGAGCTGGATGCTAAAGGCTCAAGTAAGAAGGCCAAGGCAGCTGGGGGTGCAAGACTGTTGCCTCCTTTGAAGGGAGAAACTAAATTTTGACACAAAAATGAAATAACATAAACCTGAATTATCATAAAATTTGGAATTCTGTAAACAGTGTTGAAAGCATCCGTGTGGCTTTGTCTATGTGTGTTAATTATACTTATTTCTTGATGAATAGAGATTAATTCCTGAATTCATTTCTTGACTATTGGAGCCAGATGTTTGGATAGAAAAAGCCATAGTCATTAACTTCTCTTCTAATCCAAAAGATACTTTAATCTCAGTTTTGGTTGGGGGGATTTGACTTAGTTTAAAAATGATTCTTAATGGTATTATGGGGAATTTATTGTTCCTTATTAGAGAAAAATAATATGTACACCAGAGATAATTATACTTAGGCCATATGTTTTGTGTCATTGTTCCAGTTTTAATCTCTAATTAAAGTATATAAAGTAATGCTGTAAACCTTTAAGGACATTTTTCCCACACTGTTTTCAAGTGGAGGAATAGAACAACAAAACATGGAACTTGTCTATAATGAATTTAGTAAAGGAGGTAAACTGTAAATGTAAATAATTGTGGCTGGGCACAGTGGCTTATGCCTGTAATCTCAACACTTGAGAGGCTGAGGTGGGCAGATCACTTGAGCCCAGGAACTGGAGATCAGCCTGGGCAACATGGGAAAACTCCGTCTCTACAAAAAATACAAAAGTTAGCTAGGCATAGTGGTGCATCCCTATAGTCCCAGCTACTCAGAAGACTGAGGTGGGAGGATCACCTGAGCCCACAGGCGTTGAGGTTACAGTGAGCTGTGATCATGTCGCTGCACTCCAGCCTGGGCGCCAGAGTAAGACCCTTTCTCAAAAAAATCAATCAATAAAAATGAATAAATAAATAATTGTAATACAAGGGAATGTGCTTAAGGTGCTGTTGGTGGCAGGTAGGAGTGGACCAGAGGGTTAAGATTAATGCTCTGGGGAGAGTGAAGGTATTGGGAAGTCTTCCTGGCAAATATTGCAGCATCTTTTGAACTGGGCTTTGAAGAGTAAAGAAATAGGAAAGGAAATGGTCTTGTTGGCATTGGAGTGAAGCTGTTAAGAAGCTTGGCATCATAAGAGGCTTAGAGACAGAAGACTGTGAGACATAGAAATCAGGTGAGTGGGAGCTAACTTCTTGGGCCAGAGTGTAGGCCATGTGAAGGATAGTACTGCCAAGGGGACCAAAACACTGACAGTCCTGGATGCTAAAGGAAGGGGTTTGGCATTTATTCTATAAGCATACAAAACCTTTAAAAAATTGACCAGGAAAGTAAAAGATAATGCCAATCTTTTAGAAAGATTCCCTTTGCAGTAATAATAAAACTAGAGGAGGTAGAGATTAAATAGAGGTGGCCAGTAAGGTTTGAAATTGTCTATTCTAGTGCTAATGAAAACTTGAACGAAGGCAGCGGTTAAGGCTTGAATAGAGGCAGTGACAACAGTAGTTGGAAAAGTGAATAGTTCTCAGGGACTGAGAGGGATGTACCCTGTAAGGGTAAAGACTTCAAAGAGGGATAAATTAGGAAATATATGTGAAGGGATGATGGTTTTGGATATGTAGAATTTGAAGCTCTGTGATGGAGATCTCTTTGGATCAAGTAGAAATGTGTTGGAGCTCAGAGGTAAAGGCTAAAATATTAATTTGGGAGTCAGTTACGTTAAGTGAAAGGTGAAACTATGGGGAAAGTTGAGACCCCCCAAGGGAGAAGTGGTTGAAGATAGAAACTAAAAAAAAAAAAAAAAAAAAAAAAAAAAGCCTTTATTTAAACTTTTTCTTGTATTGATCCAGTGACATACGTAAGCATGGAGCCTGGAATTTTTTGAATAAATCCCACTTGACTAAGTATTGTTAGCTTATGTCTCCTACAAATGAAATGAAAAGGAAACCATTCTTGGTTTTTGAATGCCAATGATTTGGCCAAAACAGAAAAAAAAAAAAAAATCAAATGGCTACTACTATGAACAATACAGTAAGCAAATGCTTGCTTATTACATTACAAAATAATTTGTAGTAGTAGTAGTAGTTAACAGATAGTGCTATATAGTGCCAGACTCTATTTCAAGTACTTCACTTCTATTCACTCAATGTAGACCAATACTGCATTCAAGGCAAAGATAGCTAATGCTTTATTATAGTAGTGAACAGTTTGTTTCAAAGGCATTCTTAAAAACATACAAAAACAACGTTTTTAGGGGATACTTTTATAGTGTGAATGTGAAAAACATGGTATATTTGACCATGTACTTCCTTAAAACAATTGAAATACATTTTTGTCTCCTCTTCTGTGGTTTAAAATGCCTTCAACAGGTTGAAAGAATTTAGATAATTTGTTTTATGGAGAGATAAGGGTCTGACATTTAACACAACCCCAGGTGCATGTGGTTTCTTAAAAAATGTCAAAAAAGTCACATGATTTTAGTGTACAAAGTTAGAAAAACAAGATCTTTTTGAGTGTCTTAGCAGAAATGGAGCATAAATTAAAATTTCCGATATAAAAAGTAAAAAACTATTATAAAGCTATTTGTTTTTTGTCCATTTTTGTTAATGATGAAATAAATAACATTTTGTTACATAATTTGCTACACTCTTTGTTTTAAAGTAATTCAGTCCAAAGGCTAAATTTGTTATTTCCCTGCTGACTTTGCAAAGTGAAACATAGCAGTGGGAATAATTCATACTTTAATAAGTATATTTTAAAAATTTGAAATATTAAAGATTTTTTAAATGCTAGTGGATGGATTTCATAATAATAGAAATTATTCTGTGAAGCTGATTCTTCCACTTTTAATAATGATCTTTATTAGAACCACCCAAATTGAAAGTTGTGTAGCTATGTAGTTTATTTCCTTCTAGAAAAGAAAATGTTCACATATACAGTAGTTTCATGCTTAATATTTTATTTTAAATGTAAGGAATGGTTGTAATAAAGATCAAGGCTTTTGATGTTATATCTATTTTGAATTTTTAGTGGTTAAGGAGAGTAACTAATGAGTCCTATCTATTGACCTTGCTTATTTATCATAAATAAATTATTTGTTTCCATATTTGTTTCCATAGCTTGTATTTTGATTGAAGGAATGTGGTTAAAAACCACATAACAAAGGAATTACTTAACTTTTTCTTTATAAGCTTATTTTCTTTTATTATATAAGTTATACCTGTTTTTTTAACATTATTGTTTACAAATTTGTTTTATAAGCAGGAAATGAATTATCTCTTTGTCCCAAAAGGGAAGATAAATACGATGAAGAAAGGTTCATAAAAAAGGAAATGGTGTCATAACTGACTTAATGGGACCACAAATTAAATGTTAAAGTTAAGAGAACTAAAGAGTCCTTAGTTCCTCATTCTATACCCCAACCGTGCCTTTTACCACAACTAAAGCCTTAAAGTCACATCCTGTATAACTCAATGGGAGTTGTATTTACTGAATTATTTCCTTGAGGGTAGGTGTTTGTCATAGTTTAGTATACACCCCAGGAAAGTATAATTTTACTGAGTGTATTTATGAAGATTTGATAGGCTATAAATTAAAACATATTAATTTACTTTTTTGTACAAAAATTATAACTATAATAATGGAAATAAAGATGGCATCTATAATTCTACCACCTTAACTAGTAAGTCCCTGTTACTCCTTTCCAGTGATCAACAAGAACTACATTTGAAATATCTGAAATTTTGACTTCTATTTTTGGGGGAGTTTATTAAGGTTAAACTTCATTCATTTGGAGAGTTATTTTTGAAGCACAGGTCACCTCCCGGCTACTCCCAGAGAATATTCCCAGAAAATATACTCATCAAGTACAGAAGAAGGAGGAGTACCTTCTGAGGTTGGCCATCTCATCAGGAAGAATTTCTGTGGGTTCCTTTGATACAGAACAATCCTAGATGTCATTGACTAAACAGGATTTAGACATTTTATAACACCTGAACTGTGGAAGACATGTTTCAGGGTTTTTTTTTTTTGGACTGGGTCTAGACTAGACTTTCTAACCTCTATAAACCATTGGGACTGGTTCATAAACGAATTATATTTTTATTAGGGAGAAAATGGCACAAAAAAAGTAGAGTACCTCTTAAACAAAAGCATTTCTCTTACTGAAATTTATTCCCTGTTGATTGTATCATCAGTTGGGCTTTTCATTTAAATAAACAATTAAATTTTATTGATTGCCCACAAACCCTGAAATTCAGATTTCATTCCACTAAGAATGTAAATTCCTTAAAGATTCATTCATTTATTCATTGGTTCATTTATTCACAGAAAGTCAGTTACTACAATAGTCTGATTTAGGAGTCCTAGACAATTTTTAAAAGCTGGTTTTGTAAGTATATTTGGGTTACTATTTCATAGATTAACTACATAACCTTGATTCACCTGCCTAATGAATAGACAGCTGGGCCAGAGAAGTGGAATACAGATTATTTACTGCCATATAACCAATGCTTTCAATAAATATGATAGTCATTTTTTTTAAATTAGGCTTACATAAAGTATAGTCTTCCAGAAGACATTAGGTAATCTAGAAAATAATTAAGCTAAAAAATACTATACTTAAGTGTAATTTATTTTAAAAATCCCATCTCTAAATTCCTATTGGCAATTGAAAACACTATCAAGTGTAATGTAGTTTATAGAGTGGTAGGTAAATCAAACTTGTGCTTTTCTTCTGGAAGTAAACTTTATGCAAGTTATAACATATTGGAGCTTCTTTTAGCCAAGGTTTCAGGCTAAAGCCAAAGCTGATAACAAAACTTTTCCTAATCTGATATAAAAAAATTTGCCATTTGTGAATTCATGAGTTGGAGGTTATTAGATTATTTTGGGATGAAGTTATTTCTGTCCATTAGTCTGCTGCTTAAGTAGCATGTGAGGGGAAGTTCTGTTGCCTGTTGTAGCATCAGGTATGATAATTAATTTATAAGGTGAGTATACCATTTGTATTTTAGTATGTAAAATTTAAGTTACTTTATGCGTTGAGTCAGTTTAATACTGATGGCTCTAACTCCATTGCTGAGTCATACCCAAAAGAAAGGAAATCAGTATATTAAAGAGATAGCTACACTTTTGTGTTTGTTGCAACTCTGTTCACAATACCAAGATTTGGAGGCAACCTAAGTGTCCATCAACAGATGAATAGATAAAGCAAATGTGGTACTTATATACGGTGGAGTACTATTCAGCCATAAAAAGGAATGAAATTCAATCATTTGCAACAACATGGATGGAACGGTAGTTCATTCATTATGTTGAGTGAAATGAGCCAGGCACAGAGAGACAAACATTGAGTGTTCTCACTTATTTCTGGGATCTAAAAATCAAAACAATGGAACCCATGGAGTTAGAGAGAAGAAGGATGGTAACAAGATGCTGGGAAAGGTAATGGGGGTTGTGAGGGGGGTGGGGTGGTTAATGGGTACCAAAAATAGAATGAATGAATGAATAAGTCCTAGTATTTGATAATACAACAGGGTGAGAGTATAATTGGATTGTTCATAACACAAAGGAAAAATGCTTGAGGGGATGGATACCCCATTTTCCATGATGTAATTATTTTATATTGCATACCTGTATCAAAATATCTCATGTACCCCATAAATATATCTACTGTGTACCCACAAAAATTAAAAATAAAAATTTTTAAAAAGCTCTAGGTGATTACAATGTGCAGCCAAGCCCCAAGACTGCTGCTTTAAACCAACATCATTTGTTGAACTAGTTGCAAATAAATGTAAAAACATTTGCTGCCAATAAATAAATACATACTGATGACTGTCGATGATGGGAAATGATAAATCATGACTTTTCTGCTATTCCTTTATATTAAAATGAAGTATATTTGTTTTATCTTATGTATTTCAATAGCACTGTATATGGAATTTCTAAAACTCTATATTTTCTCAGCAAGATCCTAATTAGTTAAAAGTATAGTATGTCAGTTGCTCACAGTAGATTTTCAAATGTCAATATTAACTCAGTCAGCATTTCAACATCAGACTATACTCTATTTTGAAAGGTCCATTGAAAAGAGAAGAAATGAAATGACACCTCATATGACTTTTTTCATTCTCTTAACAATCTCTCTTTTTATAAGGCATAATAATTAAAGTTTATCAGCCTTTTTTTTTTTTCATCTTTCAGGAACACCAGTGTATTCAGTAGCGTGGGGCCCTGATTCAGAAAAAGTTCTTTATACAGCAGGCAAGCAACTAATCATTAAACCTCTTCAACCAAATGCTAAAGTTTTACAGGTACTTTTCAGTCATATGTAAATTGTTATCAGGGTCTGCCTGACTGCTAAACTAGAGGGCACTTGCTTAGGAGTCTCTTTCTTCTGGGTGGTCTTTTTACAGTCTGGTCTTTAAGTACATGGTTTAATCAGCCTTTATTACAGAACAAGGAATATCTTTATATTTCCAACAAGGTTTGTTTTCCCCTTATTCCAACTCATTTTGATAATGATACAGCATAGTTTGCTAATAAGAACACAGGCTTTGGAGTTAGCCACTTGAGTTCAAATATTCACTTACTTACCTATACACGACCTTAGGCAAGTTATAAAATATTGTTGAATGTCAGCCTTCTTATCTCTTAGTCAGTGACACTAATATCAGCTGAACAGGATTGCTGTGAGGATTAAATGAGTTAAATTACAAAGCACAAAGGACAATTCCAGGCATACAGTAAGCACTCAATATAGAGTACCTGTTATTATCTGTATTATTATGCTATTATAAGTTGCTATGCCATCTCTACCTTTTAGTCAACCAAGGAGACCAGGAAAACATTGTAGAATGACTAGGTCTTGAGTAAGAGATTTGTTGGCAGACATTGACAGGCTACAGCGGCATAGATGTGTTTTAACAGTTGAGTAGATGTAGATTTTAGGGAATAAGGTCATAGAGATGACTTCGAGGTTCCATATTAATAACATCTGTATAGATTATGCTATATGTATTTTACACAGCCAACATGCATTTACATTTTTACAGTGTGCAGAATACTCTGCTAGAAACTATAGGGACATGCAAGAATAGAACATACAAGCCCCTGTCCTTAGGCACCTAAGGTAAAAAATTTGGGCAAAGGGAAGAAGCTGGGAAAGAGGACTAGATCTGATGGCTCTTAGTCAAAGTCCTTCCATGCCAATTACCTACGCTGAAAATCTGCTATGAAATTTATACAGCAAAAACAGGCAAGTTGAATATTTTAGTTTATACCTTTAGTTTATAGTTACGTGAATTTGGTTTTTTTTTTCTTTTTTTTTTTTAATTATACTTTAAGTTCTAGGGTACATGTGCACAATGTGCAGGTTTGTTACATAGGTATACATGTGCCATGTTGGTTTGCTGCATCCATTAACTCATCATTTACATTAGGTATTTCTCCTAATGCTATCCCTTCCACATCCCCCCACCTTACTACAGGCCCTGGTGTGTGATGTTCCTCGTCCTGTGTCCACGTGTTCTCATTGTTCAAATCCCACCTATGAGTGAGAACATGCGGTGTTTGGTTTTCTGTCCTTGTGATAGTTTGCTGAGAATGATGGTTTCCAGCTTCATCCATGTCCCTGCAAATGACATGAACTCATCCTTTTTTATGGCTGCATAATAATCCATGGTGTATATGTACCACATTTTCTTAATCCAGTCCATCATTGATGGACATTTGGATTGGTTCCAAGTCTTTGCTATTGTGAATAGCACTGCAGTAAACATACATGTGCATGTGTCTTTATAGTAGCATGATTTATAATCCTTTGGGTGTATATCCAGTAATGGGATCACTGGGTCAAATGGTCTTTCTAGTTCTAGATCCTTGAAGAATCGCCACACTGTCTTCCACAATGGTTGAACTAGTTTGCAGTCCCACCAACAGTGTAAAAGCATTTCTATTTCTCCATATCCTCTCTAGCATCTGTTGTTTCCTGACTTTTTAATGATCACCATTCTAACTGTGTGTGAGATGGTATCTCATTTGGTTTTGATTTGCATTTCTCTGATGACCAGTGATGATGAGCACTTTTTCATGTGTCTGTTGGCTGCATAAATATCTTCTTTTGAGAAGTGTCTGTTCATATACTTTGCCCACTTTTTGATGGGGTAGTTTGTTCTTTTCTTATAAATTTGTTTAAGTTCTTTGTAGATTCTGGATGTTAGCCCTTTGTCAGATGCGTAGATTGATTCTGTAGGTTGCCTGTTCACTCTGATGGTAGTTTCTTTTTGCTCTGCAGAAGCTCTTTAGTTTAATTAGATCCCATTTGTCAATTTTGGCTTTTGTTGCCATTGCTTTCGGTGTATTAGTCATGAAGTCCTTGCCCATGCCTATGTCCTGAATGGTATTGCCTAGATTTTCTTCTAGGATTTTTATGGTTTTAGGTCTAACATTTAAGTCTTTAATCCATCTTGAATTAAGTTTTGTAAAAGGTGTAAGGAAGGGATCCAGTTTCAGCTTTCTACGTATGGCTAGCCAGTTTTCCCAGCACCATTTATTAAATAGGGAATCCTTTCCCCATTGCTTGTTTTTGTCAGGTTTGTCAAAGATCAGATGGTTGTAAATGTGTGGTGTTATTTCTGAGGCCTCTGTTCTGTTCCATTGGTCTATATCTCTGTTTTGGTCCAGTACCAGACTGTTTTGGTTACTGTAGCCTTGTAGTATAGTTTGAAGTCAGGTAGTGTGATACCTCCAGCTTTGTTCTTTTTTTTTAGCATTGTCTTGGCAGTCCTGACTCTTTTTTGGTTTCATATGAACTTTAAAGTAGTTTTTTCCAATGAAGTAGTTTTTTCTGTGAAGAAAGTCATTGGTAGCTTGATGGGGATGGCATTGAATCTATAAATTACCTTGGATAGTATGGCCATTTTTATGATATTATTATTCCTATCCATGAGCATGGAATATTATTCCATTTGTTTGTGTCCTCCTTTATTTTGTTGAGCAGTGATTTGTAGTTCTCCTTGAAGAGGTCCCTCACATCCCTTGTAACTTGGATTCCTAGGCATTTTATTATCTGTGTAGCAGTTGTGAATGGGAGTTCACTCATGATTTGGCTGTCTGTTTGTCATTGGTGTATAGGAATGCTTGTGATTTTTGCACATTGATTTTGTTTCCTGAGACTTTGCTGAAGTTGGTTATCAGCTTAAGGAGATTTTGGGCTGAGATGATGGGGTTTTCTAAATATACAATCATGTCATCTGCAAACAGGGACAATTTGACTTCTTCTTTTCATAATTGAATACCCTTTATTTCTTTCTCTTGCCTGATTGCCCTGGCCAGAACTTCCACAACTATGTTGAATAGGAATGGTGAGAGAGGGCATCCCTGTCTTGTGCCAGTTTTCAAAGGGAATGCTTCCGGTTTTTGCCTATTCAGTATGATATTGGCTGTGGGTTTGTCATAAATAGCTCTTATTATTTTGAGATATGTTCCAAACTAGGAACTAGATATGTTCCTAGTTTATTAAGGGCTGTTGAATTTTGTCAAAGGCCTTTTCTGCATCTATTGAGATAATCATGTGGTTTTTGTTGTTAGTTCTGTTTATGTGATGGATTACATTTCTTTATTTGAGTATGTTGAACTAGCTTTGCATCCCAGGGATGAAGCCAACTTGATCACAGTGGATAAGCTTTTTGATGTGCTGCTGGATTCAGTTTGCCAGTATTTTATTGAAGATTTTTGCATCTATGTTCATCAGGGATATTGGTCTAAAATTATCTTTTTTTGTTGTGTCTCTGCCAGACTTTGGTATCAGGATGATGCTGGCCTCATAAAATGAGTTAGAGAGGGTTCCCTCTTTTTCTATTGATTGGAATAGTTTCAGAAGGAATCGTACCAGCTCCTCCTTGTACCTCTGGTAGAATTCAGCTGTGAATCCATCTGGTCCTGGACTTTTTTTGGTTGGTAGGTTATTGATTATTGCCTCAATTTCAGAGCCTGTTATTGGTCTATTCAGATATTCAGCTTCTTCCTGGTTTAGTCTTTGGAGGGCGTATGTGTCCAGGAGTGTATCCATTTCTTCTAGATTTTCTAGTTTATTTGCGTAGAGGTGTTTATTGTATTCTCTGATGGTAGTTTGTATTTCTGTGAAATCAGTGGCGATATCCCCTTTATCATTTTTTATTGTGTCTATTTGATTCTTCTCTCTTTTCTTCTTTGTTAGTCTTGCTAATGGTCTATGAATTTTGTTGATCTTTTCAAAAAACCAGCTCCTGGATTCATTGATTTTTTGGAGGGTTTTTTGTGTCTCTATCTCCTTCAGTTCTGCTCTGATCTTAGTCATTTCTTGCCTTTTGCTAGCTTTTGAATGTGTTTGCTCTTGCTTCTCTAGTTCTTTTAATTGTGATGTTAGGGTGTCAATTTTAGATCTTTCCAGCTTTCTCTTGTGGGCATTTAGTGCCATAAATTTCCCTCTACACACTGCTTTAAATGTGTTCCAGAGATTCTGGTATGTTGTATCTTTGTTCTCATTGGTTTCAAAGAACATCTTTATTTCTGCCTTCATTTTGTTATGCAGGCCATAGTCATTCAGGGGCAGGTTTTTCAGTGTCCATGTAGTTGTGTGGTTTTGAGTGAGTTTCTTAATCCTGAGTTCTAATTTGATTGCACTGTGGTCTGACAGTTTGTTGTGATTTCTGTTCTTTTACATTTGCTGAGGAGTGCTTTACTTCCTGCTATGTGGTCAATTTTGAAATAAGTGTGATGTGGTGCTGAGAAGAATGTATATTCTGTTGATTTGGGGTGGAGAGTTCTGTAGATGTCTATTAGGTCTGCTTGGTGCAGAGCTGAGTTCAAGTCCTGGATATCCTTGTTAACCTACTGTCTCATTGATTTGTCTAATATTGACAGTGGGGTGTTAAAGTCTCCCATTATTATTGTGTGGGAGTCCAAGTTTCTCTGCAGGTCTCTAAGGACTTGCTTTATGAATCTAGGTGCTCCTGTATTGGGTGCATATATATTTAGGATAGTTAGCTCTTCTTGTTGAATTGATCCCTTTACCATTATGTAATGGCCTTCTTTGTCTCTTTTGATCTTTGTTGGTTTAAAGTCTGTTTTATCAGAGCCTAGGGTTGCAACCCCTACTTTTTTTTTGCTTTCCATTTGCATGGTAGATCTTCCTCCATCCCTTTATTTTGATCCTATGTGTGTCTCTGCACGTGAGATGGGTCTCCTGAATACAGCACACTGATGGATCTTGACTCTTCATCCAATTTGCCAGTCTATGTCTTTTAACTGGGGCATTTAGCCCATTTACATTTAAGGTTAATATTGTTATGTGTGAATTTGATCCTGACATGATGTTAGCTGGTGATTTTGCCCATTAATTGATGCAGTTTCTTCCTAGCCTCGATGGTCTTTAGAATTTGGCATGTTTTTGCAGTGACTGGTACTGGTTGTTCCTTTCCATGTTTAGCGCTTCCTTCAGGAGCTCTTGTAAGAGAGGCCTGGTGGTGACAAAATCTCTCAGCATTTGCTTGTCTGTAAAGGATTTTATTTCTCCTTCACTTATGAAGCTTAGTTTGGTTGGATATGAAATTCTGGGTTGAAAATTCTTTTCTTTAAGAATGTTGAATAGTGGCCCCCACTCTCTGCTGGCTTGTAGAGTTTCTGCTGAGAGATCCACTGTTGGTCTGATGGAATTCCCTTTGTAGGTAACCCGACCTTTCTTTCTGGCTGCCCTTAACTTTTTTTCCTTCATTTCTACCATGGTGAATCTCACAATTATGTGTCTTGGGGTTGCTCTTCTTGAGGAATATCTTTGTGGTGTTCTCTGTATTTCCTGAATTTGAATGTTGGCCTGCCTCGCTAGGTTGGGGAAGTTCTCTTGGATAATACCCTGAAGAGTGTTTTCCAACTTGGTTCCATTCTCCCCATCACTTTCAGGTACACCAATCAAACGGAGATTTGGTCTTTTCACATAGTCCCATATTTCTTGGAGGCTTTGTTCGTTTCTTTTTATTCTTTTTTCTCTTAACTTCTCTTCTCACTTTATTTCATTAATTTGATCTTCAATCACTGATACCCTTTGTTCCACTTGATCAAATCGGCTACTGAAGCTTGTGCATGTGTCACGTAGTTCTCGTGCCATGGTTTTCAGCTCCGTCAGGTCATTTAACATGTTCTCTACGCTGTTTATTCTAGTTAGCCATTCATCTAATCTTTTTTCAAGGTTTTTAGCTTCCTTGGGATGGGTTAGAACATGCTCCTTTAACTCGGAGAAGTTTGTTATTACTGACCTTCTGAAGCCTACTTCTGTCAACTCGTCAAAGTCGTTCTCTGTCCAGCTTTGTTCCATTGCTGGCGAGGAGCTGTGAATCTTTGGAGGAGAAGGGGTGCTCTGGTTTTTAGAAGTTTCAGCTTTTCTGCTCTGGTTTCTCTTTGGTCTTTGATGTTGGTGACCTACAGATGGGGTTTTGGTGTGGACGTCCTTTTTGTTGATGTTGATGCTGTTCCATTCTGTTTGTTAGTTTTCCTTCTAACAGTTAGGACCCTCAGCTGCAGGTCTGTTGGAGTTTGCTGAAGGTCCACTTCAGGCCCTGTTTGCCTGAGTATCACCAGCAGAGGCTGCAGAATAGGAAATATTGCAGAACAGCAAATATTGCTGCCTGATCCTTCCTCTGGAAGCTTCGTCCCAGAAGGGTATCTACCTGTGTGAGGTGTCAGTTGGCCCCTACTGGAAGGTGTCTCCCAGTTAGGCTACATGGGGGTCAGGGACCCACTTGAGGAGGCAGTCTGTCCATTCTCAAAACTCAAACGCTGTGCTGGGAAAACCACTGCTGTCTTCAGAGCTCAGTTGGAAATGCAGAAATCACCCATCTTCTGTGTTGATCATACTGGGAGATGCAGACCAGAGCTGTTCCTATTCAGCCATCTTGGAATGGTATCCCTGTGAATTTGTTTAGATACCTGTCATTAGCTTGTATAAATGAAACTCAGGAAGCTGGTTATATCACCGTTGGTCAAGTAAAATATGGTTTAGTGGTTCAATAGAACCTTTGGGCCAGGAGGTAGCAGAGAGAAGCAAAGTATCCATTGCCAAAATTAGCTAGAGAGGAATAGGACTTAAAGTATAATTAGTAACTTCATGCAAATTATCTATTCCTTTTGGGAGACTAAAGCAGTTGCAATTCTTCTTGAGCATAAAAACATATTCAAATTAGGATTGTACACAAAAAAGTGTGCTTAATTAATTCTTGCTTGTGGAATGCAGTTCAGAAGTATATACCTCATTTCCTTTAAAGCCTTCTTGACACCTAGAACTTGGTTTAATAGTGAGGAAATTTTTATTTATTCATTGAATAAAAATGTAGTGCATACCTATTATATACCAGGCACTGTGGTAGGTATGAGATAGTCAAAATGAAACAGAACATAGTTTCTGCCTTCAAGGAGCTTGTTGTTCAAAGGAACTTTACAAAATGCCTAATAAATTAAGAAATAAATAAAAATTATTGTATGTATAACAATATGCAAATATTTGTAATATATGTTGATACCCTAAATTACAGTGTGAGGAAAATTTAAATCATATTTTATTCATAAATCTTGAATATGCAATATTTATTTTGTTCCTTTAAAGTGAAACTCTTAAGAATCCGTGGCTGGGCACAGTGGCTCATACCTGTAATCTCAGCACTTTGGGAGGCCAAGGCAGGTGGATCACCTGAGGTCAGGAGTTCAAGACCAACCTGACCAACATGGCAAAACCCCATCTCTACTAAAACTATAAAAATTAGGTGGGCGTGGTGGTGGGCACCTGTAGTCCCAGCTACTTGGGAGGCTGAGACATGAGAATAGCTTGAACCTGGGAGGCGGAGGTTGCAGTGAGCCGAGATCGAGTCATTGCACTCCAGCCTGGATGACAGAGTAAGACTCTGTTTCAAAAAAAGAAAAACAAAAAAGAATCTGTATGTATATGTGTAGCTGTATATATTGTTACATTTGTCCTTGTAGTGTATTTCAGGACATTGGATTAATTTGGCAGTTAATTGTGAAAACTATTGCTTTTTAACATGTGTTATCAAAACATTTGTTTTTGAAAATGTATATTTTTGTATATTTTGAATATAGCAAGTTACGAATTGTTGCTTATTCTTAGAGTTTATTTGGCCCACATTTAATACTTTGTACTGTATACAATAAGAACAATAGATTGGGCAGGGCCTGAGGGTAAAGCCCTTAAAATCTGCCACCCTTTGATGTGAAGTCAGTTGACTCAGACATTAAAATATACTTATAGTCTTAAAAGAAGGTTAATTCTCTTTAGTTTCATTATTCTGCCTATGGTAGCATTTAATAACACGTTAGATAATAGCTAAATGGGCCCATGGATTACATTTAAGAGCAAGACAACCATGTTTACTGTTTGGATTGCTAGTTTCTGCATGACTTATAAACACCCATGTCTATGCATAGTATGTACATTCAGCGTAACCATGGGTTCCGCACTGATAGATTAAACTAACCATGAATCAAATATATTAAAAAAGATAGCATCTGTGCTGAACGTGTATAGACTTTGCTCTTGTCATTATTCCCAACAATACAACTATTTACATAGTATTGCCATTTTATTTCTATAGTAAGTAATCTAGAGACGATTATGTGGGAGGATATGCGTAGGTTGTATGCAAATATTGTGCCATTTTATATTAGGAACTTATGATTTTCATATCAGTGGGAGGTAATGGAACCAATCCCCTACAGATACCAAAGAATGATTATATACATAGAATATATACTTATCTATGGAAAACATCTTTTTGTTACATGGTAAATACAGCGAAAGTTTCTCAGAGTACTCCAGTTATAAACCAGACACATGAAGATAAAGTGAACGAAACTTAGAAGAATATGATGAACAGAATGAAATGAAGAGGGTATTAAAGATGTTTGTGCAGAAGTTTTTTTAAAAAAATGGTTAGGGGGGCCAAACATGGTGGCTCACACCTGTAATCCCAGCACTTTGGGAGGCCAAGGCAGGAGGATTACTTGAGCCCAGGAGTTTGAGACTAGCCTAGGCAACAAAGCAAGAGTTCTCTACCAAAAATGAAAAAAAAAAAAATTAGCTGGGTGTGGTGACACGTGCCTGTAGTCCCAGCTACTCGGGAGGCTGAGGCAAGAGGGTTGCTTGAGTGTGGGAGGTGGAGACTGCAGTTAGCCCTGATCACATCATTGAACTCCAACCTGCGTGACAGTGAGACCCTGCTCAATAAATAAATAAATAAACAAGCATGAAGGCAATATGAGTAATGGCATCTGCTGTATGAAGGAGAAAGCAAGATTTGGATTCAGTTGACATTTTTGGAATACATAACATATTCATTCAGTGTTATCATACAAATGTCAATCTTGAAATAGTTTAGCAGCAAGTGATTTTCCATCTGGAGTCCAGGCAACTGAGGAAATTCATAAGGTTTGAAGCTGTATAGTGGATGTCTTAGGTGCTAGGTGCTTGCGTTAGTGTAAATTACAAATGAAAGAAGCAAATGAGGTATTGTACAATGGCTATAAAAGGAAGATAGGAATCCTTGAGAAGATGACAAGGGAGTCATTAGAAAGAGGCAAAATATATTTTCTTATAGAAAAAAACTTAAGTGCTTTTAAAGTTATAATTAATATCTTATTTTTTTCTCACAGTGGAAAGCTCATGATGGCATTATTTTAAAAGTAGATTGGAACTCAGTCAATGATCTTATTTTATCTGCTGGTGAAGACTGTAAATATAAGGTATGTAATGTTTAGATTTATCACTTGGCTGAAAGAATCAAATTTATAAGTACTTAGCATGTAAGAATATTCTTTTAATTTTTTACTTTAGCCATGTCTTTATACTCCAGTAATTTAGCAAATTATTTTATAATGTTAAGTGGTATTTTAAAGCATGGACTTTAAAAAGACTATCTCATTAGCCTGGACAACACAGTGAGACCCTACCTCTACAAAAATAAATTAGCCAGTTGTGGTGGAGCACATCTGTGGTCCCAGCTACTTGGGAGGCTGAGTTGAGTGGATCACTTGAGTGCAGGTGGTCGAGGCTGCAGTGAGCCATAATTGTGCCACTGCATTCCAGCCTGGGCAACAAAGTGAGACCCTTTCTCTCTCAAAAAAAGAAAGAGGATCTCATTGATCTATAGAGTTTGATATTTAATAACTAACAATATCAGTATAGCCTGTAATTTTACCGTGACTCAATTTAAGTCAATTCAGTATGTTTTTAAAAATCAACCCTGCTGGTTTACTAAATATTGATCAATTTCAGGTCAAAATAATTTGTAGAGAGGAATAAGGTTTAATGTATTAATAACTAGAGTTAGACACAATTAAATTGAAATAAATACTTTTAGAGAAAGTAGGTAGAGCCCTTACAGGGAGAAAAAAATTTCGGCAAAATGGTAAGCAAGCTAGGTATGGTAGCTCATACCTATAATCCCAGTGCTTTGAGAGGCCAAGGCAGTAGGGTTACTTGAGACCAGGAGCTGGAGAACAGCCTAGGCAATATAACAAGACCCTGTCTCTACAAAAATTAAAAAATTAGCCAAGTGTGGCAGCATGTACCTGTAATCCTTGCTACTTGGGAGACTAAAGCAGGAGGATCTCTTGAGCCCAGGAGATCAAGACTGCAGTGAGCTATGATCATGCTACTGTACTCCAGCCTAGGCCACAGAGTGAGACCCTGTCTCTAAAATTCAAAAAACAAAACAAAGCTAAGAAGTAAACATTTCAAAAAGTACTATTATATTTAAAAGACGTAAAGTGGGTAGATTTTATGTTCAGAGATTTAGTAAAATCTGAAAATTATGACAGTGTTATAAAATAGTTTCTTTTTGAAATATTTAGGCTTAAAGGAATACAGCTTTGTTTTCCCCTCGTGTGATAGTAAAGACATTTAATTGCTAATATATAAGGTGCTGATTTCTAAATTTTTATTTACTACCTTGCTGGAAGACAAACTTGTTTTTATGTGGTGTCTGTTATAAAACATTTTTATTTATTTATTTTTCTTTTAGTTTTGGTAAACTTCTCCCTGATATTATAAAAGATTTTTAAAAATTGCTTTTGTAGGTATGGGATAGTTACGGCCGCCCACTGTACAATTCACAACCTCATGAGCATCCTATTACTTCAGTTGCCTGGGCTCCAGATGGAGAATTATTTGCTGTTGGATCATTTCATACTTTACGCTTGTGTGATAAAACTGGGGTAAGTTATAGTGGTGAGCAATCACAGATGTGCTGTCATAAATGTGGTAATGCACAACACACATGGTTCTCAATCTTTAAAAAACATTTTCAATGGATGCATTTGGTTGAATCTTTCTGATTTGTCTTCTTAATATACTGGTTCAATCAATTCCAGATATATGGGACCAAAATCTGTTTAAGTTTGAAGAATGGGCACGTTCTCTACTATTTGTCTTTCTGGAAATACTTACTTTGAGCATGATTGTGAAGGATGAAGTAGTTAAAATATTAAAATTTATGCCCATTCAAAATGGAAAATTCAGTTTTAAACCTTTCTTTCTAACCTTTCACTGACTAGCTCATAAACTTTTTTTTGTTTTTTGCTGTCAATATGTTTCATATGAAATCTCGATTGCATATTTTGTGTAAGGAATTAATAGTGCATTTGAAAAGCAGTCATTTTAAGACCAGAGGACATGACTGGATGTGGTGTTTCATGCCTGTAATCCCAGCACTTTTGGAGTCCAAGGAGGGAGGATTGTTTGAGCCCAGGAGTTTGAGACCAGCCTGGGTAACATAGTGAAACTCTGTCTCTACAAAAAATTTTTAAAAATTAGCCAGGCATGAAGGTGCATACCTGTGGTCCCAGCTACTGGGAAGACTGAGATGGGAGTCTAGCTGCAGCCCAGGAGGTGGAGGCTGTAGCGAGCTATAATTGTGCCACTGTACTCCAGCCTGGGTAAGAATTAGACCTTGTCTCTAAATAAATAAATAAATAACCAAAGGACATATTTTTCTTTGTCAAGGATTCATATTTGAATACATGCAAGAATTTTTCCTCACAAGAAAATATGCCCTCCTTCATACAAATTCTGTTTAGTACCTAGGGAAATAGCTAACCTCAGCAGCATTTACCCATTGTACTTGAATGAATTGTTGGTTGAAGTACCCCAAAAGCAGCAGCATTATGTGGTAAGTGTGGCTGTTTTATACTGTTCCTAACTGGGAAATCATATAATTGTTCTGTGGCTTATTTGCCTCTAACGCAGAATAAGACAGACTTTTTAGAGCTTTTAATCTGTTAAGATTTCTAGTTACTTGTTTTCTACCACATAAATATGAAGTCCTCTGCCTGGCTTTAGAAAATGTTTGAAACCTGGTGTCATAAAATCCATTCAGTCTTTTCACCTGCAACTCTCTAAGTGTGTTCAAATCACGTTGAACATTGACTCTCGAACCTTTCCTGCCTCTTACTAACATCCCTACTCATTTTCTCATTTCATGGAATACTTTGATTTCTGTCTTAGACCATAGCGAGTTCCACTCATTCTTTTTTTGGGGGGGGGCGATGGAGTCTCGCTCTGTCACCCAGGCTGGAGTGCAGTGGCGAGATCTCGGCTCACCGCAAGCTCCGCCTCCAGGGTTCACGCCATTCTCCTGCCTCAGCCTCCTGAGTAGCTGGGACTGTGGGCGCCGGCCACCACGCCCATCTAATTTTTTGTATTTTTAGTAGAGACGGGGTTTCACTGTGTTAGCCAGGATAGTCTTGATCTCTTGACCTCGTGATCCGCCCACCTCAGCCTCCCAAAGTGCTGGGATTACAACCGTGAGCCACTGCACCCGGCCCCAGTTCCGCTCATTCTTAAAGGTCCATCTCATGTTTGACTTCCTTTGATCTTGCCTTCCATTGACTCTAAGTTTGTTTGTATGTTTTTCTAATTTCTTTTCTGCTAGGTCCCTCCTTTCTCAATTACAGCATCAGGATGTTGAATCATCCCATCTAATCACTTAAGGAGATCTTACCTCTGATTTTCCCTATCAATGATTCTAAATCTATAGAATATGTAGTCTCATTTTCACAATGTATTACATTCTTACATTGTCAAAATCCCATAGTTCAGTAATTCTCTGTTATTTGTGCAACACAGTAGATACTTAACAGTTTATTAATAAGCCAATTTAAACATAATTTTAGGTTGCCATTTTGATTAAAATATTTAAAAATTTTAAAAGCTTGAATTAAAGGTTTATCTCATTAAGCACCTAGTCTTTTTATTTAGAATGTTAGCATCTATCTTTTATTCAATAGACATTAAATATATACTACTCATCAGACAGTGTTCTAGAAACTGGGGATATAAATAAGAAAAAGATATAAAGACTTTCACTCAAGTTGTTGACAGTGTAGTGGAGAATTAGACTATAGTACTTACAGTGCATTATGATAAGTGATATATGGGAAGGTTTTTATACAAGCACTGCAAAGGTGTGGAAGAGCCTAACTCAGACTGTGGGACATTGACTAGAGAGCAGAGCCTTGAAGAATTAGTAGTTCTCCAAGGAGACAACATTGGGCCAGAGAGTTGCAGGCAAAAGAAACCTCTTGCAAATCAAAGTACAAAAGAATATGGTGCTTTTTGTGCAGTGTCGGTAAAATTTTCATGGCATAATATGAGGAGATAATACAGAAAAGATAGATGGACTAAAGTGTTTGCCATGCAACAGAATCCAGATTTCAGTCTTTTAAAATCTAATTCTGTTTTGTGGAGCCTCCTTTGGGGTTGCTGTGGGGTAGAAGAGAGGTGAGGGAGTTGAGCCCCTGATCTCTCTCACTACCTGCAACCAGAGCAGCTCCGGTTATACTGTTTGAGCATCTAGTATAAGATTTTCTTTGAACAGCTGAAACAGTGAAGTTGGAAATTGAGTACATTAGTCAGTAGAGAGCCATGGATGGTGTGTAGTAACATGGTAGTATTCAAATGTTGGAAATACTGCTTTGAGGTCAAAGGAACAGTGATTTGAGAGAAGGAATAGAATAAACAAAGGTGAAGAATCATGGTTTATTAGAAAAATTAAAAGTTTAGTATGGCCACAATAGTTTGGAGTTTATCTTATGGGCAATGATGAGTCACTGATCTATTTTAGATAGTTACCTTATTAGATTTGGCATTTTTGGGGAAGCATACTCTAAGATCATCATAGAGGACAGATTAGAGTAGAGGTACACTAGAGGCAGGATGGCTAATTAGGAGCTGTTGTAGTACAAGAAAATGATGACGTTGGCCTGAATAACAGGGAAGTAGCAGTGGAGATGGAAAGAAATAGACAGGTTCAGGAGATAAATCCTTGCTGTATAAGTAGAAAGAGACAAGAATAATTACCTGAGTTTCCATTCCTTACTGTCTGGATGTTCGCCTGAGGATAATGCCCTTTCATGATGTAATGCCCTGTTCAATCATTACAACAGTAAACCAAGTTACCTAAATTTCAGCATTCATAAGTATCATCTGGGTATTGCAAAAATACACATTATTAGGTACTATTTGCAATATGGAGAATCAAAATCTCAGAGAATGAGGCTCTGTGAAGTGGTATTTTTAGGAAGTTTCCGAGTTGTCTTTATGCAGGTTGTCCTCAGAGGGCACTTGAAGGAAGACTTAGTGAGATGCTTTATAATTCCTTTTGAGTTCTGAAATGGGCAATGCTTACTCTACTGCAGAAAAAATACCTTGAATTTTACTGCAGTAAACTATAATGCAGGTGATACCAAAAGAGAATAGTATAACAGAAAAAATTACATTTCTTAAAAATCTCAGGTAATTTATTCTTCTGACTCATTCTAAGCATCTTCTTCATTTAAAATTACTGTTGGGGGTCAGGCGCGGTGGCTCACGCCTGTAATCCCAGCACTTTGGGAGGCAGAGGTGGGCAGATCACGAGGTCAGGAGATTGAGACCATCCTGGCTAACATAGTGAAACCCCATCTCTACTAAAAATACAAAAGCAGAATTAGCCAGGCATGGTGGCAGGTGCCTGTAGTCCCAGCTACTCGGGAGACTGAGGCAGGAGAATGGCATGAACCCGGGAGGCAGAGCTTGCGGTGAGCCAAGATTGTGCTACTGTACTCCAGCCTGGGTGACAGAGCGAGACTCCATCTCAAAAAAAAAAAAAAAAAATTACTGTTGGGTTATGTCTGCCACTTTGCTGTGGCAACAATGTTGACAGTATATGAATCATATGTGTGATGATATTATCTCTTAATGTTCTAGACTGATTCTTTTAGAATAACTAGTTGTAAATACTATTCAAACACTTAACTTTCATTCATTGAATTATCGATTTTTTTTTGTTTCATTTTCTGCCTTGTATATTTCCACAAAAGTATTTGGAATTCATTTATGCAATCATTTCTTTTCTTTTTGCAAGGTTTGTATTAACCCTGTAATATATCCTTTTATACAGTTATCATTTAGATTTTTATGAGTTACTTAATATTTAGATTTTTATGAGTTACTTAATGTGTTATTTATGTGTGTATGTATATCTATACTAAATATATTTATTTGTTTGATTCTTTCTGGAGGATATTTTGACGTTTTATATAAAAAACCCAAGAAATAAACATATACTTCAACCCAGCAATTCCAGTTTTAGGATTTATCCTAAGGTAATAATAAGATAAAGAATGCTTAGTGGAGCATTATTTATAATTTAACAAATGAAAAGCAATATAAAACTCTTAACAGTAAGATATTATTTAACTTAATTATGGAATATAATTCTTACAATGAATTATTATACAGTTATTAAAAATGATCATTACTTTTATAATACCATGAAAATGTTTTAAAATATATGACCACAAGAAAAAAATAGTTACAAACTTTATGCATAGGGTGATCTTATTAGTATATATCAGTATAAATGAACAGAAAAATAGTCTGACATGATATAATAAATTTTAACAATGATTATGTCTGGAGTTTGTTGATTTAGTCATAGGTGGTGATAGGTGAGTTTTCTTCTTTTTTGCATATCTACATTTTCAAAATGTACATTTTTTAAATCTACATTTTCAAATAAAATGTACAGTTTTTGAAAAGGGAAAAAATAGCTTTATCCTTTCTTTTGTTTAGTTTTCCCTAGATTCTCTAATCATGTAATTCAGCCTTCTTTCTCTTTTTAAAAAATGTTGTTTTTTTGAAGTTATCCAATTTATTTTAGAAATATGTATTAGTTAAAACATGGGAAACTATTCTTAAGGTGACATGCATTTTTTTTTTTTTTTTTTTTTTTGAGATGGAGTCTCGCTCTGTCGCCAGGCTGGAGTGCAGTGGCATGATCTTGGCTCACTGCAATTTCCACTTCCCGGATTCAAGCGATTCTCCTGCCCCAGCCTCCCAAGTAGCTGAGATAACATGTGCGTGTCACTACGCCCAGCTAATTTTTGTATTTTTAGTAGAGGCAAGGTTTCCCCATGTTGGCCAGGATGATCTCGATCTCTTGACCTCGTGATCCACCTGCCTTGGCCTCCCGAAGTGCTGGGATTACAGGTGTGAGCCACCGCATCCGGCCTGCTGATATACATCTTTATTGGGGAATAATTCTACTCACTAAGATATAAATGCTATGAGCTTTTTGAGTTTAATAAAAGTATGTAAATACTTTCTGCATGTCTATTTTTTTTTTTTGAGACAGAGTCTTGCTCTGTCGCCCAGGCTGGAGTGCAGTGGCGCTGTCTCAACTCACAACAATCTCTGCCTCCCAGGTTCAATTGATTCTTGTGCCTCAGCCTCCCGAGTATCTGGGACTACAGGCATGCACCACTACTCCCAGCTAATTTGTATTTTTAGTAGAGACGGGGTTTCACCATATTGCCCAGGCTGGTCTTGAACTCCTGAGCTCAAGTGATCCATCCGTCTTGGCCTCCCAAAGTGCTAGGATTATAGGCATGAGCCACCATGCCCAGCCTCTGCATATCTTTTTTAAGAATGCCAAGCAGACATTGCCTTTATAGAGTTTAAAGACATATGTTAAATAATTAATTATACACTCAGTTATTTAATTACAGTTGTAATAAATTTTAAAAACAGGAACAGGCTGCTCTTAGTAATGAGAACTAATATGTCTGGAGGGTCAAAGCAGGTTAGTGTGATGAAAGGGAAGAAGGGCAGCGCTTATTGAGACTCTTTACCTTTTCTTCTTACCAAGTAAGTAGATATGGTAACTGCTGGTGTCAACTTAGAGTAAGTTTACCCAACTTACTCTTAATGGTGTCAATGTAGACCTGAAAATTTAAGTCAGCTGGTGTCAGCTGCTTTTCTCACACAGTGTTTTCTCTTTGGGAAAAAAACTTGCCAAGGCTTCTTTTAAAAAGTACATGTTTTCTTGAATCTGGAAATGTTACCCTTAAATGTAGCCCCTTGTTTCTTTTTGTTTCTCTCGTAATCTGTAACTTAAAGTGGCATAATGAATGTATGTCTAAATAATGTAATCATTTATCCAGGGCCAGATTTTGTGAAATAATTTCAATATCAAATATATAAAAATCTAATCTTCAGAAATGATCTATACTCTAGCATTTTCCACAAATTTATCAAATTTCTATTTAGTGTTTGAGAGCTCTTCACAAACTTTTAGTTGAGGTGCAGCGTTCCTTTTCTTTTTTTTCTTTTTGAGAGGGAGTCTAGCTCTGTCACCCAGGCTGGAGTGCCGTGGCGCGATCTCGGCTCACTGCCATCTCTGCCTCCCGGGTTCAAGCAATTCTCCTGCCTCAGCCTCCCAAGTAGCTGGGATTATAGGTGCCTGCCACAGCGCCCAGCTAATTTTTGTAGTTTTTATTAGAGACGGGGTTTTGCCATGTTGTCCAGACTAGTCTCAAACTCCTGACCTCAGGTCATCTGCTTGCCTCGGCCTCCCAAAGTGCTGGGATTACAGGTGTGAGCCACTGCGCCCGGCCCTGTTCTCTTCTTTCAACCATTGACTCCTCTCAAGTTTCTGGCTTTTTTAAAAAAACAAATTTATCAGGATACAATTTGTATATGACACATTTTACCCATTTAAAATGTGCAACTCAGTGTTTTCTACTATATTCATAGGGTTGTGCAACCATTACCAAACTCTAATTTTAGAACATTTTCCTTTCCTCTAAAAGGAGTTGTGTACCCATTAACTGTCAATCCCTATTTTTCCCTACTCCACTCCTAGTCCCTGGCAACCACTAATCTACTTTTTTTCTATGAATTTGTCAACTTTGGATATTTCATATAAATGAAATAATATATTATGTGGCCTTTTGTGACGGCTTCTTTCAGTTAGCGTGTTTTCAAGATTCATCCATGTATCCAGTACTTTATTCTTTTTTATAGACAAATAATATTTCATCATATGTTTATAACACATTTTGTTTGTTTATTAATCAGTTAATGGACATTTAGTGGTTTCAAAATTTGGTTATTAGAAATAATGCTGCTATGACTATGTGAACACATGTTTTTATTTTTGTGTGGACGTGTTTTAATTTTTCTTGAGTGTATACGTAGAAGTAAAATTGCTACGGTAAGTGTAACCCTATGTTTAACTCTTTGAGGACCTGCCAAATTGTTTTCCAAAGTGGCTGTCTGCCTACTTTTGATTGCTGTCCAGTCTTCAAATACTTGTATTTTGTCTGGAGTGCATAGGTGTTATCTGTGAGAAGGCAGATCTAATAGCAGCTGTTCTGCTATTGTAATTCTTTACATATCAGAAGTTTATTTTAAATAATTGAACATGAGTTTGTAAAAATTAGCTTTGCACATTTCAGAGCTATGCTAAACTACTGCGGTGATTCTCAAGGTGGAGTGGAGTGGGAAAGCTACCTGTTTGAATTTCATCGTTCAAGAAATAATCCAGAAAAATAGCCAAAAGGCATAAATAGTTCATAGACAAATATAAATGGCCAATAAAAACATGAAAGGATGTTCAATTTAACTAATAAATAAATATAAAATAAAGAAGTAAATAAATAAAATAATATATTTTACCCAATAAGTTGAAAAGATTAATAATGACCTAAAACCCTCAGTTTCAGTTGAGCAGGAAGGAATTGAGCTCCTTCCTTTATACAGTATTAGTGGAAATATGAGTGATTTGACTTTTTGAAGGGTAGTTTGATAATACATATCCAAATGTCAGACGCACATATCCCTTGACTCAGGAATCTCTCTTCTAGGAATTTTCTTTAACAAGATCATTGCATAAGTACACAAAGATATATGCATATCAGTTTTCATCACAGTATTAATAGTGAAAAGTAAAAATAAATATCCATGAGCAGGAGACTGATTGGTTATTATTCTATATACCTAAAGTGCAGTACCCTCAACTCATTAAAAATGGAGAAGAAGGATCATGTTTAATTATCTGGAAAGATATTTGTGATGTTATTTAGTAAAAAGACTGGGTTATAGGACAGCATGCTATTCTATGATTTTTCTTTAAAAATAGCTTTATTGGCCAGGCATGGTGGCTCATGCCTGTAATCAATCCCAGCACTTTGGGAGGCCGAGACGGGTGGATCACGAGGTCAGGAGATCAAGACCATCCTGGATAACACGGTGAAACCCCGTCTCTACTAAAAAATACAAAAAAACTAGCCGGGCGTGGTGGCGGGTGCCTGTAGTCCCAGCTACTCGGGAGGCTGAGACAGGAGAATGGTGTTAAACCCGGGAGGGGGAGCTTGCAGTGATCTGAGATCAGACCACTGCACTCTAGCCTGGGCAACAGAGCAAGACTCCGTCTCAAAAAAAAAATAAAAAAATAAAAAATATAAAGAATAAGGGCTTTGGAGGGTCCTCACATATACTGAGGGATCTAGAATGTAACATACATGCCCAGGGCCAGACACATGCTCAGAAAAGACCAGAGGATGTGAGGCTTGTATCACTGGAAAATCTTTCATCTATGAACACACAAGGAGTGAAAGCTAAAGTAGAGTTGTAGGTGGTCTGGCTATGTATTAAAGGAGTGCCTAGGTCAGAGCCAATTGGCAAAGAGTGGGAGAGTATTTTTTTTCTTTCTTTTTGGCTCTGTCTGGCTGACCACTGAGATAACAGAATGGAGACTTCAGTGACCACACACAAAAAGCAGTCTGCAAAAATAGTTTGGAAAAGTCAGTAAATAGACAGATAACTGAGCCCTCAACAAGCAACAATACAAGCCTTGTTGGGGAGAGATTCTGATTTCCTGAATTACCACATTATGATATTAAAAACATCCAATTTTCTACAAAAAATTACAAGGCATACAAGAAGCAGGAAATTACAGCCCATTCACAGGGAAAGAGATTAATAGAAACCATACCTGAGAATGCCCAGCATTGGACTTATTACACAAATACTTAATTTTTTTCAAAGTTTTATTGTTAATTGACAAATAGTAATTGTTTATATTTATGAGGTACAGGTACAATGTGCTGTTTTGATATATGTATACATCGTGGAAGGATTATATCAAACTAATTAACATGTCTATCACCTTACATAACATTTTTTGTAGTGATAACATTTAAAATCTTCTGTTTTAGCAATTTTGAAATTTACAACACTTTGTTATTATTATTAACCATGCTATGCAATAGATTTTGAAAACTTTCTGTCCTGTCTAACTGAAACTTTATACCCTTTAATCATCATTTCCCCATTCCCCACTACGCACCACCTTGTAGCCACTATTCTACTCTCTACTTTTATAGATTTGATTTTTTTATTTAACTTTAGTTTTTGTAGATACACAGTAGGTGCAGATATTTATGGCGTATATGACATGTTTTGATGCAGCATGCAATGTATAATAATCATATCGCAGAGAATGGGGTATCCATTCCCTCAAGCATTTATCTTTTGTGTTACAAACAATCCAGTCATACTCCTCTAGTTATTTTTAAATATGCAATTAAATTATTGACTATAGTCACTCTGTTGTACTATCAAATAATAGTAGATCTTGTTCTTTCTGATTTTTAAAATACGTATTAACTATTCCCACCCGCTCTCCTGCCCGAACCCATGACCCTTCCCAGCCTCTGATAACCATCCTTTTTGTTTTTTCTGAGGCAGAGTCTTGCACTGTCACCAAGTCTGGAGTGCAATGGAGCAATCTTGGCCCACTGCAACCTCTGCCTCCTGGGTTCAAGCAATTCTCCTTCCTCAACCTCCTGAGTAGCTAGGAATACAGGTGCCTGCCACCACGTCTGGCTGATTTTTGTACTTTTTTTTTAGTAGAGACTGGATTTCACCCATGTTGGTCAGGCTGGTCTCGAACTCTTGACCTCAAGTGATCCACCCACCTTGGCCTCCCAAAGTGCTGGGATTACAGGTGTCATCCTTCTACTCCCTATCTCCATGAGTTCAATGTTTTGATTTTAAATCCACAAATAAGTGAGAACATGTGATATTTGTCTTTCTGCACCTGGCTTATTTCACTTAACATAGTGATCTCTATTTCGATATATGTTATTGCAAATAACAGGATCTCATTCATTTTTGTGGCTGAATAGTACTCCATTGTGTATATGTACCACATTTTCTTTATCTATTCATCTGTTGATGGACACTTAAGTTGCTTCCACATCTTGCCCATTGTGAACAGAGCTGCAACAAACATGGAGATAGCTCTTCGATATATTGATTCTTTTCTTTTAGGTATATACCTAGCTGTGGGATTGCTTGGTTATATGGTAACTCTATTTTTAGTTTTTTGAGGAACCTCTAAACTGTTCTCCAAAGTGGTTGTACAAATTTACATTCTCACCAGCGGTGTATGAGTGTTCCCTTCCCTCCACATCCTCACCAGCATTTGTTATTGCCTGTCTTTTAGGTATAAGCCATTTTAACTGCAGTGAGATGATATGTCATTGTAGTTTTGATTTGCATTTCTCTGATGCTCAGTGATATTGAGCACCTTTTCATATACCCATTTGCCATTTGTGTGACTTCTTTTGAGAAATGTCTATTCACACCTTTTGCCCAATTTTTTATCAGATTATTAAATTTTTTTCCTGTGGAGTTGTTGGGTCTCCTTATGTATTCTGGTTACTAATCCTTTGTCAGATGGGTAGTTTGCAGATATCTTCTCCAATTCTGTGAGTTGTGTGTTCACTTTGTTGATTGTCTCCTCTGCTGTACAGAAGCTTTTTTAACTTGATGTGATCCCATTTGTCCATTTTTGCTTTGGTTGCCTGTACTTGTGGAGTATTACTCAAGAAATTTTTGCCCAAGCCAACGTCCTGGAGATTTTTCCCAATGCTTTCTTGTAGTATTTTCATAGTTTGGGTCTTCAATTTAAGGCTTTAATCCATTTTGACTTGATTTTTGTATATGGTGAGAGATAGGGGTCTAGTTTCATTCTTCTGCATATAGATACCCAGTCTTCCCAGCATAATTTATTGAAGAGACTGGACAAAGACTTTAAATCAGTGATCTTAAATATGCTCAAAGAGCCAAAGGAAAACAGATCACAGTCTGAACAAATAGAAAATACCAGTAAAAGGATAGAAATTATACAAAAGGAATATTATGGGAATTCTGGAATTGGGAAAAAGCAAAGGATAAAAGAAGGGTACATACCCCCAGAAATGCAAAATGTGTTGTCTCTTTAGCAATGAGTTTTATGCAGATAAAAATTACAATGTTATGCCATTCCCATTCATCAGAAAATGGGAAAATGGGGCTCTTTGTGGAACATTGATAGGAACATTAACTGGCACAGCTTTTCTCAAGGATGATTTGGTAAAATCTGTCAAGAGTTTTGAAACTTTTGACATAGCTATTACTTCAGGGAAGTATAAAAGTGCATTGCATATTAATTTGCTCGTTTATTTTCATATTTATCAATTCTTTTACAAACATTTATTGAGAGTCTGTTAGATGCCAGGCACTTGCCCTAGTTGTCAAAGAAAATCCATAAATAAATTCTGTGTTGTTGAAAGGTTTTATTCCATCGGATGAAAGACTATAAACAAGCAAAAGTAACATTTTAAACGGTAATGAGTGCTATAAAAATTAAGCTGGGCAAAGGAGATGGCATTATTTTAAGTGAGATGATCAGGGAACATAAAAACAAATACAGAAACTAAATGTACGTTACTGGATGGTAAGTAAAATAAATATGGTACAAATGAATTACCTTTGGGATAAAAATTAAAAGTCATAGTACCATAATGTTTTCTATATTACATGATAAATTTTATTTTTACCTTTGATTTTTAAGAAATGCTTGATTCCAATTGTAAGGGCACAGATGTTCAAATTAACATAGTTATTATAAATAAATAAATTATACAATATATTAATGAATTATGCTGTATTAAACAATAGTGTCCAAGGGGAAAGATCTAAATATATGAAGTACTTGGCCTCATTTTTAATTAGCTGACATTGTTGCTTTTATTTATCAGCAGGTGGTGCTATTGCTTGTGTAAGAGATACTTTTTGTGATTCTCATTTTCTCTGTCCTTCAATATTCGGTTAGGCATTATAATAAAAAGGTATCTACCTGTTCATCTTTTCAATTAAAATAATTGCAATGACTTACCATCTGCAGTAACTGCTCCTAAACATCAGTTAATGTGCCCTAAATGAATGTAAGAAACTTTGCATCTATTTTCTCTTCCACTTAAACTTACTTTGTAAATGTACAATTTTATGAATTGAATTTCTTGAACTTGGCCAAAGTTTATGCTTTTTTTCCCCCCAAGAACACAAATCCACTTTTATTTACTTTTCGTTAGCTTAAATCCTTGAGGGGTACAGCATCACACAGATTCTGTGTCCAGTGGCCTTAGCAGGAAGATTTCTTTGGATTTTGGCACAAACCATGCTACTGTTTCCATGGGCCCAAATTATCTTTCCACGGATTACTCTAGTTTGTTTGGTTTGCCACCAGGAGTCACTATGTTGTTCTTTGTTTTATATACATAAGCATATCTCTTGCCCAAATGGAATTCAGTTTCATCTCTAGCATAAACATCTTCAACTTCAGGAAGAGCTGTGTACTCCCTTTGGTTCTGGAGACCCCACTTAGAGCAAGCAAACATGATCTTGTACCACAGCCTCCCAACCTATTTCCCTTTTAGACATCCTGTTCCCTGCAGGCCTCCACAGGCTCCAAGATGGCAGAAAGAGCGAAAGATTATCCTTTTGAGGATCCTTTCAATGTAATATATTTATACAGGAATAGTAAAGATAAGGGTGAGGTTGACATTGAGGAGATACTTTTAAAAGTCTCTATAGTCAAGTCATGTTTTTTAGTTTAAATATTTATTTCCCTGTTGAGAAATAACCTGCATGCCTAAGCAATTTGACAGAATACAGAAGGAAAAAAATAGTCTCTTCGCTCAAAGGAATGTATCATTTTTTGATCTATCAACACTTTATAAAATGTTCTGAATTGTTATTCCCTATATTGTGCTGTTTAACATGATTGCTTATTTTGTTTTAATGTAAGAGTAGCATTAGTATGTTTGTAGAGCCTGGAGTCAAGGCTCCAGCGGTGAATTTACAAAGTCAAAGGGCTCTTCTTGGTCTTTACATTTCTCATCTACAAAATAAATTGTCTAAGCTAAATGATTACCTCTCTCTTTTCAACTCCACGATTCTATGATACCTTTTCTATGGGCATTGGACATCCTGCTTGCTTCTTCTTATAAGTATTAGTGTATTGATTGTTTCTTTGTTTTTTAATATGAAGTTATTATATAGGAAGAGGCAACACTGCAGCCTTTTCTCACTGCCAGAAGTGAGAAAAACACAAGCAGTGCTGGAGAAGTATGGCTGATCTTATGACTTCAAAGTTACTCTATGTTTTCTTTTAGTTGAAGAAAGTAGAAGAAACCATTAAGTAAAAAGGAGATTTGGTTATAAGGATACAGGGATATCTTCTAGAAGCCAGGGAAAGGATATAGCCAGACCTCAGGAAACAGGAACTGGAGTGCTAGGAGAACACAGAAAGTGCCTGTTTTCTTTGTGTCTTTTGTCGCTTCTGTCTGTATATCCAGGTCCTTTTTTTCTTTTCCAGTGGATTGACCTTTTTTACCCCCCTCAGTTTATGTGCTGGGAAGTGACCAGTGTTAACAACTCTGAAGTATACGTTTTTTTATTTGAGAGAGCAGTCAGACTGAGACAAGATTCTTAATCCCAATTTTAAGCACTCGCTCAGGGAAGGGATCACTGACTCAGCTTAGGTTTGGTACACATGCCTGGTCTAATGAGTTGTGTCTAGGCAGGTTGGGGTAAGTGTACCTATTTTGGTTATTTTTTTCTTTTTAAAAGCAACTTCTTCAATAACTTAAAATGTTTTCTTTTGGGTATCTTTAATAATCCAGTGCCACATGCCAAGTTCCTACCACCACTTGGTGGCAACGTGGTCACATAGTCAAAATATTGTTTAGGTTTTTTTTTTTTTTTAAAATCATTGTTAATGAGTCCTTGAAAGCCAAAACCACAAATCGCAAACTACATTTAAAGAGTGGTAAGACTTTAGGAGGCCAAGGCAGGCAGATTGCTTGAGCCCAGTTCAAGATCAGCCTGGGCAACATGGTGAGACCCCCATCTCTACAAAAAATACCAAAAAAGCATTAGCCAGGTGTGGTGGCAAGTGCCTGTAGTTGTAGCTACTCAAGAGGCTGAAGTGGGAGGATTGCCTGAGCCCAGGAGATTGAGGCTGCAGTAAGCTATGATCGCGCCACTGCACTCCAGCATGGTGACAGAGTGAGAACCTGTCTCAAAAAAAAAAAAAAGAAAAAAAAGTAGTAAAAATATAATTTTATGTGTTTATGCTCATATCTAAATATGAATCTTTAGAAAAAAAGGAATATGCTTTTACAATCCCCAAATTAACTGCTATGTTCTTCCTAATGTAACTTAATGACTGGCTGAATAATGGGCCTCCGAAGATATCCATGTGCTAATCCCCAGAACCTTCGAATATGTTACCTAATATGGCAAAAGGAACGTTGCAGATGTGATTAAGGGTAGGGACCTCTAGATGGTAAATTATCCTGGATTATCCAGTCATCCAATATAATCACATTAATTCTTAAAAGCAGAGAACCTTTCCTAGCTGGGGGTTAGTGGACGAAGAAGGACAGATTCAAAGAGCAGCTCCACCTGCTGTTGCTGGCTTTAAAGGCGAAGGAAGTGGACTGCAAACCAAGGAATGCAGGTGGCCTCTAGAAGCTATGAATGGCCAGCAAGGAAATGGGGACCTCAGTCATACAACTGCAAGAAACAGTTCTGCCCACAATCTGAATGATCAAGGAAATGGACCTTCTCCCAGAGCCTCCAGAAAGGAATGCAGCTCTGTTAGCACCTTGATTTTAGCTCAGTGAAACTCATGTTGGGTTTTTGACTTAGAGAACTGCAAGATAATCAATTTATGTTTTTCTAAGCCTCTACATTTGTGGTAATTTGTTACAGCAGTAATAGAACACTGCAGATAAACCTGCAAAGATATAAACTATATCTTTGTAACTGCATTTTAGGGCCAATGTTAGCAATGAGTCATGTAGGTAGTAGATAACTTGGGAAGGATTTCACCTTCTTACTGATAAAAAAATTCCCTCACTAGCTTTATTGCTTTAAGAAATTGTTTCTTAAAATATAATAGTATCATGGGAGTAACACATTAAACTTATTTTTATTAGGTCCTTTTCTAAGTAACTTGGCTAGCTGAGAGCAGACTTCAGAGCATGTGAAGAGAGGTATAGAATATTTTTGCCCAGGAGATGGCCCTTTATGGAGAGATTTTGGCTAGTTGTAGAACACCCTCAAGGTACTGGATATTTGAGGAAATGCCAGTGATATTTGCCCAGAGCTAAAAACCAAATTGGTCAGCCTCACACTTTTTCAAGACTGCCCTACCTTCAGACAAAGTTGTTGCTTAAAAGAAAATTGGCCTAAGGGAAAAATAGAATGCAAAAAGAAGTTTTAAACTCTTTTATAATCATGTGTTTGTGGTATTAATAGTGTTATTCTGAGTATCTATATTGTTGTCTTAAGAATCGGGATTTTTAGGGCCGGGGGTGGCGGCCCATGCCTGTAATCCCAGCACTTTGGGAAGCTGAGGTGGGTGGATCACCTGAGGTCAGGAGTTTGAGACCAGCCTGGCCAACATGGCAAAACCCCATCTCTACTAAAAATACAGAAATTAGCCAGGTGTGGTGACGGGTGCCTATAGTCCCAGCTACTCAGGAGGCTGAGGCAGGAGAACCTGGGAGGCAAAGGTTGCAGTGAGCCAAGATTGTGCCACTGCACTCAAGCCTGGGTGACAGAGCAAGACTCCGTCTCAAAAAAAGAAAAAAGAAAGAAGGGATTTTTTTTTTTGCCGAACCGAGTTTGACAAATCAGCCTGAAAAACATAGTGAATTGAAACTCTATCTCAAAAAAAAAAAAAAAGAATTAGGATTTTTCCAGCTAATTAAAGGAGATCCTGAGGTAAGATTGGAGAGGGTAAGTAGAAATCCGATAGTTCCTGGATTGGAATGGAAAGCATTAGAGTTTGTTTTTTATGTTGAAAAAATTACCTATTTCTGTCCACTAAAAAGACCTAGAAAAGCAATGATCAACTCAGTAATAGTATCTAAGCACTTGTGGGCATTCTTTAAATAATATTTTCCACATTTTTATAACATGAACCAGTGCTCCACTGAGAATTCCCTGTGTAAGTCAGGAAATCTAAAATATGAATCTGGACATTTTATCATTCTAGGAAACAAGGTAAGTGTCTAAAAAAAAAAAGCTGTAAGAGTCTGTCAAGAAGACTAAAAAAAAAAAAAAAACACCCAAGTTGAAAGAGATCTGACTGGCTAAAAGTGAGCCAATTTGAAACGGGCACAGTAGCTCACGCCTGTAATCCCAGCACTTTGGGATGCCGAGGCGGGCGGATCACAAGGTCAGTAGATCAAGACCAGCCTGGCCAATGTGGTGAAGCCCCGTCTCTACTAAAAATACAAAAATTAGCTGGGCGTGGTGGCAGGTGCCTGTAGTCCCAGCTACTCTGGAGGCTGAGGCAGGAGAATTGCTTGAAGCCAGGAGGCAGAGGTTGCAGTAAGCCGAGATCGTGCCACTGCATTCCAGCCTGGGCGACAGAGCGAGACTCTGTCTCAAAAAAAAAAAAAAAAAAAAAAAAATTGAGCCAATTTGAGCATTCTATTTATTGAAACACATCAAAGGTGTATATACCAACTGGTATAACGAACTGCTATTTACCCATTACTCAACTTCCAACAATTATCAACTAATAACATATCTCATCTGTACCACCACCCACTTAGGCAAATCCCTGGCATCCTATCATTCTGTCACCAAATATTTTAGTATATATCACTGAAAACACAAAGTCTATTGTTAACCTAACCTCAATACCATTATTAAATCTGAAAACAATTAACAGCAATTTTTAAGTATCATCAAGTATCTGGTCACTATTCAAATTTATATTTTTGAAAAGTGATACAATTATGTACCACATAATAACATTTTGGTCAGTGACAGACTGCATGTATGACAGTGGTCCCATAAGATTACAATGGAGTTGAAAAATTCCTATTGCCTAGTGATGCCATAGCCATCCTAGTATCATAGTACAACACATTACTTATGTGTTTGTGTTGATGCTTGTGTAAACATACCACTGCGCTGTCAGCCATATTAAAGTACAGCATGTACAATTATGTACAGTACGTAATACTTGGTAATGATAATAGATGACTGTGGTACTGGTTTATATATTTCTTATACTATCCTTTTTATTGTTATTTTAGTGTGTACTCCAATTTAAAAAAGAAGTTAACTGTAATACAGCCTCACATAGGTCCTTCAGGAGGTATTGCAGAAGAAGACATTGTTATCATAAGGAATGACAGCTTCATGCATGCTATTGCCCCTGAAGACCTTTCATTGGGCAAGGTGTAGAGGTGGAAGACAGTGATATTAATGATTCTGACCCTGTGTAGGCCTACGCTAATGTGTGTGTTTATATCTTAGTTTTTAACAAGAAAGTTTAAAAAGTAAAAAACAAAACAAAAAATTTTAAAGATAGAAAAAAACATAAAGAATAAGGATATAAAGAAAATATATTTGTACAGCTGTCCCAACATGTTTTATTTTAAGCTTAGTGTTACTACAAGAGTCAAAAAGTTTAAAAAATTAAGAGGTTTATAAAGCAAAAAAGTTATAGTAAGCTGAAGTTAATTTGTTATTGAAGAAAGAAAAATACTTTTCAATGAATTTAGTAGCCTAAGTATACAGTGTTTATAAAATTGATAGTAGTATGCAGTAGTGTTTCAGGCCTTCACATTCACTCACCATTCACTCTCTGACTCACCCAGAACAACTTCCAAGCCTGCAAGCTCCATTCGTGTAAGTGTCATATACAGGTATACCATTTTTTATGTTTTAATGCTGTATTTTATTATACCTTTTTTTGTGTTTAGGTATGTTTAGGTCTACTACTATCATTGTGTGACAGTTTCCTATAGTATTCAGTACAGTAAGGCGCTTGATAGGTTTGTAGCCTAGGAGCAACAGGCTATACCATATAGTCTAGGTGCTATATTATCTATATTTGTGTAAGTACACACTATGATGTTCACATGATGAAATCGCCTAATAGCCCATTTCTCAGAATGCATCCCCTTCATTAAGCAACACATGATGGCAACTAACTGGAAATAATAAAGAATTTATCCTGCCTTTGATATATATACCCCAGGGTAACCAAATAGGTGATGAGAAGATACTTCTTTTTCTAAAATTATTGCAGTTAGTAAGTGAAGAAAAGATTAGAAGATTACCCATTTTGCAACCCTACTGAATTAGTAGATGTAGGCAATGATCGTCATTTACTAAAAGCGTAAGAAGAGAGGCAACAGATGTTAATTGCTTCCTACTAGAAGTACATGTCATTACTCTTATTCATGTAATGCTGTCCCAGCATCCATTTTGTTGTCTTGTCCCTGACTTTTGACCCATCTATTTTGAGATAGTCTCCATCTAGTTAGCATTTTATCTTCTAGATAGATAAGGCCCTGTACCCCGAACTGTTTGATCACCTTCTACTTTTAAGTGTTAGGAACCTGATAATGTAATCCCCAAGTTCCTGTGCTTATCCTTGTGCTCCCTCCAATCAACCCCACCTAGGGGTCGCCAGGGGAAACCCACCTAGGTAACACCCTGCACACCAATAAAAGCTTCCACCCGAAGGTCTCACCCTGTCTCTCTTGCTCCCCATCTGCTGGTCGAGCGTTCATGTTCTTGATAACACCCCACACCTTCCCATTGGCTCTGCCTTCTCGCTTAGACCTATGAGTAGTAAACCTAATCTTTCCATGAATGTTCCTCACTGTGCCACACAAAACCTAACTTAAGTACCTCACTAAACAAATTGCAACAGTATACAACATCACCTATGAAGTTTTCTTGCCAAAAATATGGAACCTGAATCTGATCAAGACTCTAAATCTAACTACTAATTTACAGGAAATAAAGGGGACAGAGGAAATGTTAAATAACACCATGAGAATGCAGAAGCCAAAATCCAGACTGGGAAATTTTATAGGACATACGACCCAGTTTCTTCAACAACCACAAAATTACAAAGGGAGGTCAGGCATGGTGGCTTATGCCTGTAATCCCAGCACTTTTGGAGGCCAAAGCAGGAGGATCACTTGAGCTCAAGAGTTCAAAAGCAGCCTGTACAACATAAACCTCATCTCTACTAAAAATAAAAATCCCGCTGTCTTGGCATGCACCTGTGGTTCCAGCTACTCAGGATGCTGAGGTGGGAGGATCACTTGAGCCTGGAGATTGAGGCTAGAGTAAGCTATTGCATCACTGTACTCCAGCATGGATGAAAGAGCAAGACATTGTCTCAAAAAAAAAAAAAAAAAAAAAATTTACAAGGGTAAAAAGATGTGGAAGGAGAACATATAGATCTTACCCATCAAACATAGTGGTTGTACCTTATTTGCATCTTGATTGACACAAACTGGAAACAAATTGGAAAAAAAATGGCAATTGGGAAATTTTGAACAGTGACTTAATGATGGTATTGAAGTTGGGTTTAAAAAGCCTTTTGTCTTTTTAGTGATATATAGTAGTTCCTCCTTGTCTGTGGCTTTGCTTTCATGATTTTTCGGTTACCTATAGGCAACCATGATCTGAAAATATTAAAGGGAAATTCTAGAAATAAAAAATGCATAAGTTTTATATTGCACACTGTTCTGAGCAGCATGATGAAATCTCAAGCCATCCTACTTCGTTTTCCCAGGACATGAGTCATCCCTTTGTCCAGTATATCCACTCTGTATACACTACCCACCCATAAGTTACTTAGTAGCTGGCTTAGTTGTCAGATCAACTGTCACAGTATTTCAGGGCGTGTGTTCAAGTAACCCTTAGTTTTCTTAATAATGGCCCCAAAGCACAAGAGTAAGGATGCTAGCAATTCAGTGTGCCACAGAGAATCCATAAAGTGCTTCCTTTAAGTGAAAAGGTGAAAGTTCTCAATTAGAAAAAGATGGTATGCCGAGGTTACTAACATCTATGGTAAAAATGAATCTTCTATCCATGAAATTGTGAAGGAGGAAAAACAAATCTGTTCATAGTGTTATATAGACAGTACAGAACTATCTGTGGTTTCAGGCCTCCACTGGGGGTCTTGGAACCTATCCCTGTGGATAAGAAGGGACTACTATGTGCTGAAATATTTATTGATGAAATGATATGATAGGGATTTGCTTTAAATAATCTGGGCCATGGAGAAGTGGATGGTGGTACAGAGGAGATGAGAATTAGCCATTAGTTGATAATTGTTGGAAACTGGGTAACAGGTAAATGGGGGTCTATTATGCCAGTCATTCTCAAAGTGTGGTCACTGGCCCAGTAGCTTCAGGACCCTCTGGGAGCTTGTTAGAAATGCAAATTTTTTGACCCCAGCCCACATCCACTAAATCAGACACTCTGGGGTCGGGCCCAGGAATCCATTTTAACAATCCTTCTAGGTAACTCTGATGCACACTAAAGTTTGAAAACCACTGCTTTGTATTATTATTCCTACTTAAGTTTATGTTTGAAATTCAAAGAAATAAAAAGTGCAAAAGAAAAAAATTAGTTTATGAATATAACAAGCCAAATGTACACATACCTAGGAGAAGCTGGTTTAGAGGCTAAGACAAGGTTGTATAATTGTCTTAATAGTTAGCAGATGAGTTGGTAAGGTACTGTCAGAGAGCCAGCTGCTAATGATAAACTAAATTACAAATTTTGCTCTTCTTTTGAAACAATGGCTCTTTATTAACATCACCTAGAGAACTTTTAAACACACATCCAGACCTACCCCCAGGAGATTCTGGATTTAATTGGTTGGATCAGAGCTAGGGTTTTGGCTCTCTTTTTAAAAAGTTTCTAAGATGATAATAATGTGCAGCTAGCATTGATAACAAGTATCCTAACTTTATGTGCATAAGAATTATCTCAAGAGCTTGTTAAAAGCTTCCTGTCTCTCCTCTCCAGAGATTCAGATTCAATAGCTTGGGGTAGGGTCCATGAATTTACATTTCTAATAAGCTCACACGTGATATAGATGCTGCTGGCTTGCACACTTTGAGTAACATCTTAAAGTAAGAGATAGTCTGGTCAAAGAAAACGATAAGATAAGTAACAGTATAGGGGAGAAAAAGTGTGTCTCTTCCCATCTTAGGTTTATGGATGAGGACCCTATAAATAACGAAAGACAGATTAACAACAACAAAAAAAAGCATACAATTTTATTTAATACAAACTTTACATAACATGGAAGCCTTCAGAAATGAAGACCCGCCCCCCCCCCCACCCCAAGAAACAGGGAAACCTGTGTATTTTTATGCTTAGGTTTTATTACAAATGAACTGTCATACAAAAGTATGATTGGACAGAGAGGTTATGATCTAATGCTAAAAAACTGGGGGAAATGTAGCAAAGCCTTTCTGTTCAGATTATTCCTCTCTGCATCCCTGTGTCTTTAGAGATAAGGATGTTCCTTTCCTCCCAGTACAGGGAAGGTACCTCTCCCTTGATGAACTGACCTGCCTTGGGAGAGGGGTGAAAGAAGGTTAGAGAATGACGTTCCTGCTTCTACTGTGTTCTCTATGTCAAAAATTTTGGATTTTGGAGTATTTTGGCTTTTGAATTTTTCAGATTAGGAATGCTCAACCTGTATAACAATATCGTGATAGTAAAGTTAAATTAAATTCTTACATTAAAAATTTTTTAATTTACAATTTAAAAATTATTTTAAATGTAAGCATTAAAAATTAAAATTTCATCACCAAGGTATTAAGCCCAGTACCCATTAATGATAACAAACCCCCATGATACAAGGTTACCTATATAACAAACCTGTACATGTACCCCTGAACTCAAAATAAAAGATTAAAAAATAAAATTATTTCTCTCTGTTTTAGATTAGTAATAAAACAATATAATCGAAACCTAATCAGCAGAAAATAAGTCTTTAATAGTTACTAAAATTGGGGAGACATACTGGAACTATTCCAAAAATTAAAAAGGAGACACTCCTCCCCAACTCATTCTATGAGGTCCGCATCATCCTGATACCAAAACCTGGCAGAGATATGACAAAAAAAGAAAACTTCAGACCAATATCTTCGATGAACATCAATGCAATAATCCTCAACAAAATACTGGCAAAGTGAATCCAGTAGCACATCAAAAAGCTTATCCACCATGATCAAGTAGGCTTCATCCCCAGATGCAAGGCTGATTCAACATACACGAATCAATAAATGTGATTCATTACATAAACAGAACTGAAGACAAAAACCACACGATTATCTCAATAGATGCAGAAAAGGCTTCCAATAAAATTCAACATCCGTTCATGTTAAAAACTCAATAAACTAGGTGTTGAAAGAATACCTCAAAATAAGAGCCATATATGACAGACTTACAGCCAATATCACACTGAAAGGGCAAAAGCTGGAAGCATTCACCTTGAAAACCGGCACAGAACAAGGATGCCCTCTCTCACCACTCCTATTCAATACAACATTGGAAGTTCTGGCCAGAGCAATCAGGCAAGGAAAAAAAAAATAAGGGTACTCAGATAGGAAGAGAGGAAGTCAAACTATCCCTGTTTGCAGATGATATGATCCCATTATATATCTAGAAAACCCTGTCATCTCAGCCCAAAAGCTTCTTAAGTTGATAATCAACTTCAGCCGAGTCTCAGGATACAAAATCAATGTGCAAAAATCACTAGCATTCCTATACACCAACAACAGACAAGCAGAGAGCCAAATCACAAATGAACTCCCATTCACAACTGTCACAAAAAGAGTAAAGTACCTAGCCAAAATACTCCAAAATCCAAAACTTTTTGAGCACCAACATGATGCCACCAGTAGAAAATTCCAACACTTGACCTCATGTGACAGGCCACAACCAAAACATCTGCAAAACTTTGTTTCATGCACAAAATTATAAGAAATATATGTATAATTGCCTTTATGCTATGTATAAGAAATATATATAATTACCTTTATGCTATGTGTATAACATATATATGAAACATAAATGAATTTTGTGTTTAGATTTGGGTCTCATTCTCAATATATCTTCTTATGAATATGCAAATATTTCAAAATCTGAAGAAATCCAAAATTTGCTTCTGGCCCCCATGCATTTCAGGTAAAGGATACTCAATCTGTATTCCTTGAGATGTGTTTTCAGGGATAAGTTGCATGTTGCAGATTTTATTTTTGTTGGTTCGTGTGGACTGTAAAGGAAATCAGTTGAATATGGGATGATGATATACTATTATCTAAACATTTCATTTTCTCCTCTTAGGATCATGCATCTGTAAGTTCTTAGATAAATATTTCTGTTTAATTTTAGTAAGACATTTCTTTCTGGCTGATTTGGTTCTTCCAGTGTTTTAAAACTATACTTTAAATTCGGTAGTCCTCCCTTTTTCACAGTTTCTTTTTCTGTGAGTTCAGTTACCCTCTGTCAACTGCAGTCCGAAATGGAATTTCCAGACATAGAGATCACACTCACGTAACTTCTACTATAGTATATTTTTATAATTGTTCTATTGTATTATTAGACATTGTTAATCTCTTACTTTCCCTAATTTATAGATTAAACTTCAACATAGGTGTGTATATATAGACAAAAACATAGGATGCATAGGGTTTAGTACTATCCATAGTGTCAGGCTTCCACTGGGGATCCTGGGACTTATCCCCATGGTTAAGGAAGGAATGTTATATGAATGTATTATTTTAAAATAGAAATTAAACTAAGATCTCTGTTTCTTCTACACCATGAGGATAGACTAGATTTAGAAAGAGAGATATGCCATAAGCCTATATGTTAATAAATCAAGACTCATTTGTCATTACCAACCACTTTTAATCTTTATGTAAAATAGTATTCATGTAGTGTTTCATAATTCTTTTTTGTCAAACACAAATGAATTAATTTCATTTTATCGCCCAAAGCAGGTTATTAGTATCTTTGAAGTTCCCAGTCTTACAGTTATTTTCAAAAGATGACTTCAAATATTATATGTATTCTTTTTTTAATTGATTCTTCTTAATTTTTGAAAAGGAAGTTTCTAGTATTTTCATACTGCTGATGAAGCAAAGGTTATGGTTTGTTCATTATCTTCTCCTTGATAACTTTATTATTAGGCCTTTACTGAAGCCATTAAAGAAACAGTTAGTGGCTCTAAAGCTGGAGGGTGGGGAGAGTTGTAAAAGAGTGTCAGCAAGGGGTCAAAGAGCCTTTCAGTATGTTTTTGTTATGTATGAACTTTTATTAGGAATTTTAAATTCTTGTTTTGTAATAGTATCAATTAGTAAATCTTTATATTTTTCCATTCCCCCAGATTTGTTGTCAAAGTGAGCCTGTAGCTAATAATGAGTATTTCTGGAAAAAAAAAAAAAGTAAAACAAACAAATTATATCTATCTATCTATCTATCTATCTATCTATCTATCTATATCCAGCCAAGAGCAACAACAACAACAAAATCAAGACTGTGATTATAGGCTGTAAGGCTGGAGAAATGGAAAGAGAATATGTATATAAGTTTAGTCAAATTAATCATCCTAGCAAATAACATATGTTGCATCTGAAAAATGAAACAAGTGCATATAATACCATGTATTAAAAAGTTTGCTTTTTTTCTTATGTCTTACTTATACACACACACACAAGAATCTCTTTTGTCCTATTTAATGCTTATTGATATCTCTAAATAACTTTCTCAAATAGATAGATAGGTTCTAGGAGACGTTATACTTACTGCAGTCCGTTAAAAAAAAAGAAAAGAAAAGAAAGAAATCCAATTTCATGTAATTTCATGATTTAGGATGTGTGTCAGAGCTATTTTAGTTACATTGTGTGTTGAGTTTCAATTTTTTTGTGACATTCTTAAAATATTGTAATGAGATTTTTTTTAGATGTGGAGACTATATATTAAGAATGAATAATAAGATGTCTTTGTTTTTTCTACAGAATCTTTGTGTTTACCTATTAAGTATTATTACTGAAAAGGAATAGTAAACATTGAAATGATGTGGGTTTTTTATAGTTCTTGAGATATTTCATATGGTGTTTTATCATGATGTTCTACTGTGGACTTTAACAATTACATCTGTGTTTTCCATTCAGTACACTGTAATTTTAGTAAGAAAAATATTTTAATAATTCCAGAACTGACATTCTTTTAAAAATGATCTTAATATGTTGTCATGTGCCTGATTTAAAACTTCCTAAAAATTTTTTTCAGTAAGTCCATTTTTTTCTTGTTTTTTCTCCCCCAGTGGTCATATGCATTAGAAAAACCCAACACTGGCAGCATATTTAATATTGCGTGGTCTATTGATGGCACTCAGATTGCTGGAGCCTGTGGAAATGGACATGTTGTTTTTGCACATGTGGTGGAACAACATTGGGAGTGGAAAAATTTTCAAGTAACATTAACTAAAAGAAGGGCCATGCAGGTATGATTATGTTCCAAGGTTGATTAAACCTGCTTCTTTTCATATTAGTTAACTGTACAGAATATGGAATTATTTTCATTAATTATATTTAGTCAAGCTTATAAAAATTCAGTCACATTAGAAATATTTTAACTATGCCATTAGTCACTTTCTCTGACATAAAAACCTTTCACAGATATAGAACCTGAATGCCAAAGCTACTCGGTTATGCATTTAGTACAAATACGGTGAAATTGGAAACATTGAGGAAATGTTGAGGAAAAAGCTGTAACAAATAGGAGCATGTTGGATTTGACTCCTGGAGCTGAATCCAAGGCAGGCCTAATCTGCTAGTTACTGACAGGGTTAATTGTTTTACTTATTTGTAATTGGATGAACTTATTTAACCTGATTTTTTTTTTTTTAATTTATTTTAAGAATTACCTAAGGAGAGTCAAAATGGGAAAATGGTATAGGAAGTTCTTATTAGGAATTAAGAAGTATAGGGGAAGAAAAATATCTCTACCCATCCTAGGCTCATGACTGAGGTCCCTGTAACAAAAGGCATATTAACAAGAAAAAAGCATATAAACTGATTTAATGTAAGTTTTACATGACACCAGAGCCTTCCTGAGGAAATGTAGATCTGAAGAAACAGTTAAGCCTGTGTGCTTTTACGCTACGTTTGATGAAGAGTATACAGTTGTGGCGATACGCAGTAGGCCAAAAAAGGTATGATCTAGTGGTAATAAGCTAGGGAAAATTTAGCAAGACCTGCATGTTTAGATTCTTCTCTGTGTCCCTGTGTCTTCAGAAATAAGGATATAACTTTCCTCTGGGTATAGGGAGGGTACCTCTCACATGAGAGTCTTATGACCTGCTTTAGGAAAAGGTCAGAAAATCCTTTCTAGGTTTTATGACCTGTGTGAGAGAAGAAGAGTTGGGGAAGGTCAGACTGACCTCCTGCTGCTCTTGTTTTATCAAATTCCTTTAGCTTAAAATATTCAGTATGCCATAGTGCCATAATAGTGTATCCTCAATCCCATCAGAAGAAAATTTTGAAGTGAAATATTTTGTAGATAAATACAAGGAGGTTGGAATGTGGCAATGGGAAGTAGAGAGATGTTTTACAGGTCAAAAGCCATCAGTGGGAGGGCACAAGTATCCTCATGGCTCATCTTTGTCTCTCTTTCAGGGCCTCTAGCCCAGTGCCTTGCCCTTAATATATTAATAATTAGTTGAAGAAAGGTACAAGGAGAAGATCAAAGTGCAATGTGTCAATAGAAATCCTCTGAAAAAGAAGGATTCGACCTTTGTCTTCTTCCTTTTGCCTGTATCAATTGCCTCTATCTTCAGTATTCATAAATCATATTATTACTATAAAAATTTAGAAGCATAGGCAGGTCTATTCAAATATTCTGTTAGCCCACATATCCAGATTTTAAAATTTGGATAATATTGTCACTAGATTACTAATAATTAGGTATATTATACTTTTTCTTTATTCTGCTTATTTATTTTAAAATTATAAAACTTTTTATTTAGATAATTTAAAACACACACAGAGTAGTATATTGAATCCCCATGTGCTCATCACCCGGCCCCAGTAATCACCAATTCATGCTTAAGCCTGCCCGGTCCATGTCCTGTCTACTTTCCTTGTTCCCCAAATTCAGACGTTGTATTTCATTTGTAAATATTTTAGTATATATAACTAAAAGATAAGGACTCTGTTTTAACATAACCACACTACCATTATCATATCATATAAAATAACAATTTCTTAACATGATCAGATATCCACAAAGTGTTTAAATGTCCAATTGTTTCCTACATGCCACAAAACTTTGTTTGAATCAGGATCCAATTTTACATATTGCAATTGGCTGATATATTTTTTGAGTCTCTTTTCGTCTGTAGAGTCCCCTTCTATCTCTATTTCCTGCCCTGCAGTTTGTTTGTTGAAGAACCAAGTTATCTGGTAGAGTTTCTCAGTCTGGACTGGGCTGATTCTATCTCCACAGTGTGATTTGACATGCCCTCCATCTTCTGTGTTTCCTTTAAGAAGGATTTAGGATCCAGATGATGATTTAATATATATTTCTTCTAATTAACCTGAGATCTAAACCATTATAATATTCTGGATATGACATAGAATCCATTGTGAGTTCTAATCAACTAATTGGGGTATAATATTATATTTATAGCTAATATAGTAGTGCTAAAAAGTTCTAGCCTTAATTACAGATATGCCCCAACGTAAGACTATATCTAGAAAGAGGAGTTCTTCTTTCATAATAAAAAGAAATTATCCTAGTGATGAGAGGATTTTTATGTGAAATAAGATGAACCATTGAAATGCTTAAATGGCTTATCTAATCTAAATTATCTTTGTGTTTAAAATAATATTTATAAATACTTTTTTAAAGTTTTAAACTAGAACATTATTTTTATTTTTTAAAGAGGTTTTACTTTCTGCATGTTATAAAACATTTGACTGCATTTTTGCTAAGTTAGGCCTATTCACTGTTTCTTTTTAGAATGATTTTATTCACTCATTCAATGGATATCTATTGAGTGATCCCTACTTGCCAGGCATTGGGCTAACCAATGAGGAATACAGTAGTGAACAAGACAGATTTGGTCCTTGGTTTTATGGACCCCCTAAATTATTACCTTGAAATTTTTTTTTCATCAATTCAGCTGTAATTGATTTAAAGTGAAAAATAAAGGAAAAAAAGGAAATTTATTGATTCATGTGAAGTTAAGAGATAGACTGACTTGAGAGGCATTATTGGTTCAGAGGCTTAAATAATGCCAAGAGGACTTCATCTCTTTCTCTTCCTTGACTCTTCTTTTCTCTGCAATTGTCTTAGTTTTCAGAAAGGCTCTATTTTGTGACCTTGGTAGTTCCAGACTGACATTCTACCAACTTCAAGTTCAGCGGAAAGAGTGCTTTTTTTCCCCTAGTAATTCCAGGAGAAACCTCAGCCTTGGATTTCATATGCTGAGCCTGAGTCAAGTGTATTTACTTAGGGAGAGGCAGGGGAAAATGAGTCAATCCCATCTAGCCAGTCACTGAGAATAGTGGAAGGAATGTTTTCCTAAAGGAAAATCAATGTATATTTATGAGAAAAGATGTCATTTGATTCTGGGCAGACAAAAAATGATAGATAGATATATGCTGTAGTCTATCCTTGAGCGGTTTAGCAGCTATAGTGTATTAGTTACTTATTGTTGCATAATGAATAACCCTAAACATAGTGGCTTAAACAGCAACAATTATTATCTCTCATTTTCTGTGAGTCAGGAATCCAGGCATAGCTTAGCTGGGTCCCCTGTTTCAGTCTCACAAGGCTGCAAACAAGGTGTTGGCCAGGACTTTAGTCTTATCTGAAGGCTCAACTGGGGAAAGATTTGCTTTCAAGCTCACTGACATGATGGTTGGCAAGATTCCGTTCATCAGTGTCATTTACACCTGCGGGCCTCAGTGTTTTCTTGACTATTGACTGGAGGTCTCCTTCAGTTCTTTGTATGTGGCCTCTTCATAGGGCAGCTCACAACTTGGTGGTTTGCTTCAGCAGAGCAAGCAAGAAGGTCCAGAGAGAGTGCAAGCAAGACATAAGTCACAGTTTTTTATAACCTGAGCTCAGAAGTGACGTCTCATCACTTTTGCCATATTCTATTTACTAGAAGCAAGCTATTAGGTCCAAACTACACTAAATAGAGAGATTTGCTCAAGGGTGTGAATACCAGGAGGCAGGGATCATTGGGAGTCACCTTACAAACTTCCTTTATTCATATAGATGGATATATATTCAAGTTACTCATATATATGACTCAGAAATATACTAATTTATCATGCAGCTATTTCATATGTGATTGAAAACAAACCCATCCCCTTTCTAAAAAAAGATAACCTAGACTCTACGGTTATTGCATCCAGCTCCAACTCTCTGGTTTGGAAAACTATACATAAATATGTATTTTAATTCTTCTCCCCTCCCCTCCCCTCCCACTCTCCATATTCCCAGTTTGCAATGGCTAAAGGAAAAGAGGGTGGCTGCAATGAAAACAATTTGGAAAAGGGGAGAAAGGAAAACAACACACAGTGATTACCCATTTATAGCTAAAATCCAGCTGGTGAGTGTGAAAGGAAAATAAAAATCTTGAGACCCCAAACTCATTATGTCAAAGGGAAAGGGTAAGCTTGAGAACTGAGTCATGCAAAACTGCCTCTCATTTTGTTCCTAAGTAGATAGCTACAAAGATAGAACACATACCTCCCCAGAGGACTTCCCTTGCAATATGCTCACAAGTAAATTCCCTGTAGGCCCCAAGATCTTTACCCTACAACAGAGTTCTGTTGAGTTTCACCCTAACAATGTAAATTAACAGCTTATCTTCACAGGTATGGGAGAAAGACAAGACTAGAAGTCATCCCTCTGCTCACCGGAGACAATGCATATTTCACTGCTTCTTCTACTCTGTGTTTATCTTTTGTAAAAATTCAGATTCACTGCAAGGGGAATACGTAGTTGACTATCCCTGTACCTCTTTTCATTTGCAACATGTGGATTCAGTGAGCTCTAATCAAAGCCTCACAAGAATGTGACCATACCCTCCCTCTTCTCTTCTCTTCTCTTCTCTTCTCTTCTCTTCTCTTCTCTTCTCTTCTCTTCTCTTCTCTTCTCTTCCCTCTTTCCCTTTTCCCCTCCTGCCCACTTTTTTTTCTCTTTAAATATTGAAGCTCTCCAAACCCTTTTTTGGAAAAAGTATGGATCACAGATGTTCCTGTGATTTTGTGTTCCTTTTTCCTGGGCACATCCCCAACCTTGGCAAAATAAACCTATAAATTGATTGAGGCTCGCCTCCAGTCATTTTCTTTGGTTTTACCCCAAGAATATCCTGAGAACTTTTTTAGCAACAAAGTAGTTGCTTGGTCAGTTTGTTAACTCCAGTTTGCCTTTCTGGGAAGATCTCCCCGGACATTTGGGAGGATTCCCTTTCTGAGGGCTGTACTTTGTAACAGCCCACTTTTGTTGCAAGGTGGAGTCACAGGATTTCAGTGAGACTAAACAATCACAATTGTTTTTGTTTGCCCAATTTAGAATTTTACAGTTTCCTTAGAGGCTTTGTTGGCTTTTGGTTTATCCGTGTTTCATTAACTCAGAAACCAGAGATCATGTTGAGTCATGATTGTTAAATCTACACCTTGACCTGCTGGTGCAGTTTTCCTACAGTAGACCTACTTGCCCTACGGTCTCCCTGGACCTCAGCTTTTGTGGGACACAATAGCCTGTAGTGAAAAAGTTTCTTAATCTGCCTCTTGCCTCCAGGAAGCAGCCCAGTGGATAATTCTTTCCAAAAGAGATCTGTTGATGTCTTTGTTAGAAGGAAGTGCCTAGGAGGGAAAGCCTGCGGGTGCAAAGGATGAGGCATTTCTAGTGTCCCAATTTCTTTCCTGCCACTCTAACTTTAGGATGGGATACAAATTTGGCTTTTAATAGTCATCAAAGTTCAAAGGTGTGTAATTCTTACAGGACACTTTATGTCTTGTAAAAATAAGAGCTAATAATAGAGTAATTTTGAAGATGAAATGAGATAATATATGTAAAACAAAAATAAATGATAGCTATTGCTATGATTATGATTATAGCTATGTATAGGATTAAATGAGTGTTTTGCAAATGTGCAAACAGAATGTTTAGACTTATGTCAATCTGAGGAGTCTAAATATTGTGATCACATAGAAGAATTAGGTGATGCGAATATCAGGAGAGATTAATCCTGGAGCTGCGCTGAATTGAACAGAGTAATTGGTGTATTTTAAAATTCAGCAGAGGCCGGGCGTGATGGCTCATGCCTGTAATCCCAGCACTTTGGGGGGCCGAGGCAGGTGGATCACAAGGTCAGGAGTTAAGACCAGCCTGGCCAACATAGTGAAACCTCGTCTCTACTAAAAATACAAAAAATTAGCTGGGTGTGGTGGCTCGCGCCTGTAGTCCCAGCTACTCAGAAGGCTGAGGCAGGAGAATCTCTTGAACCCTGGAGGCGGAGGTTGCAGTGGGCCGAGATCAAAGCCATTGCACTCCAACCTGGGCGACAGAGTGAGACTCTGTCTCAAAAAATAAAAAATAAAATAAAGTAAAATAAAATTCAACACATAACATTTCTGATGTGGAATTTGCCATAGTTTTGAAACTATAACAGCAATTACTAGAGTGTCTTTAGTTTTGTTATTGTGGCTAGGATGCTTTATTCTGGTTTGGTTCAGGTGTACCAGATTCACAGAAAGGGACACTGCACCATGTGAGCCTTTAGGCAAATATGGATCTTAAGAAATCTATCTATAATTTTAATAATGTTAGAGGCCTATACAATTGGATTTTTAAATGTTGAATTTTCTTAAACCTGTTTGTTTAGGAAAGTTTGCAAGCAGTTTGACTAGATAGCATGTTGCTATAAAGAAACTAACATATAACTTCCCTTTAACATTTTTATATCATTCTATTAGCTTTAAACTGTTTCTAGAAGATGGCATTTTGGATCTTTAAAAAACAAAATCTCTGGGAGCTCAGACTTCTCACAAAAATGGTGTTAATTCATACATGGAAGAAAGAGACATACTTTTGGCACCAAAAGATTTAAATATGTAGATATATAAAAGACTCATCTGGCCTCAAAAACAAGATAAAGATCTCTGTGGACCAGAAACAGAACAAAAATGCAGTGTGGAGTCTCAGACCTACTCCAGGTCCAGAAGCAGGCAGGGAAAGGCAGTGAGGAAAGTTGCTCCTGCTGGCTAAGGAAACTGAAAGTATTAATACTTGAAGTGAGACAAGGGACTAGATTCAAGTTTCTGTTTGAAATCAGAGCCTGCGGGTCTATGAGGTAGCTCCTTTCTCTCCATCCTGAAAGGAGACCTAAAAATTCTACAGCCGCCTGCTACATGGGGCTTCATATGTGTAGTTGTAGGCCTAGGAAATTTGAAGACACCACCTGCAGTCAGCGGCCTGTTCAATTCCAGAGGGCACCATTCACATAGACCCAGAGTTGTGCAGTACACAACCTGCAGTCATATAGCTGTGGCCTTGCAGACAAAGCTCAGCCCTTTCACTAAAAGCATTCTTGTGATAATTAACAACAGCTGACTACTGGCCTGGCACGGTAGCTCACGCCTGTAATCCCAGCACTTTGGGAGGCCAAGGCAGGCGGATCATGAGGTCAGGAGATTGAGGCCATCCTGGCTTACACGGTGAAACGCCGTCTGTACTAAAAATACAAAAAAATTAGCCGGGTGTGGTGGCACACGCCTGTAATCCCAGCTACTCAGGAGGCTGAGGCGGAAGAGTCCCAGCTTGAACCTGGGACGCGGAGGTTGCAGTGAGCCGGAGATCACGCTATAGCACTCCAGCCCAGGAGACAGTGCGAGACTCCGTCTCAAAACAAACAAACAAAAAGCAGCCGACTACTGAGAGCAGTGTTTTTCCTCCAGCCTTCTCAAGTAGAGGTGTTTTTCTTTGATGCGCTGCATATCACCGGATCTGGTTAGATGTCTTCCTTACTCCTCCTTGCTGATTCTAGACCATTATAACCTCCTCTTCCCTAAAAAACTCTAGCTCCTTTGAAACACTTGATATCAGACTACTCCCCTCTTTACAGTCATTCCTCCTACGCCTTGAAGAGGTGAGCAAAAATATTCATGTCTTTTTCTTCACCACTAGTTCTGGAATTGTTTTTTAAGTTCTTTTTAAACAGTCTGAAAGATAAGAACTATTTTCATTTTAACATTACCATAGTAACATTCACATTTCCCCAGTCTTTTCCTAACGTCTTTCTACAGTAACAAATCACATTTCTCCAATTATTTTCTAAATATATTTTTCTAGTTGGTTTGTTTTTATCAGGAAATAAAGCCCCACATTGCATTTAATTAATTTGTCTCTTAAGTCTTTTAAAATCTGAAACAACTTCTTCTTATTTATTTACTTACAATTTATTTGTTAAAGGAACCAGGTTATTCTGTTGAATTTCCCACATTCTGTATTTGACTGATTACATCTTTGTGGTATGATTGCATTTATTTATTTATTTTTATTTACTTATTTATGTATTTATTTTTTCAAGACATGTTCTCACTTTATCACCCAGGCTAGAGTGCAGAGGCACAGTCACGGCTCACGGTAGTCTTGCCCTCCCAAGCTCAAACGATCCTCCCACTTCAGCCTCCCGAGTAGCTGGGACCACAGGCGTCTGCTACCACGCCTAGCTAATTTTTTTTGTTTGTTTGTTGTAGAGACAGGGTCTCACTTTGTTGCCTGGGCTGGTTTTGAACTCTGCCCACCTCAGCCACCCAAAGTGCTGGGAATAAAGGCACAAGCCACCATGCCCAGCCTTGATTACAATTAATATGTTCATTTATCCTGTGTTTCCTCTAGACTGGTTATTGGATTAGAGCCTTAGGCGATGCTGTGCACTTCCTGTTGCATTAAATCAGGAGGCACATATGTCTGCTTGTCTCTCTTTTAGTGATGTTAAGATTTGATCAGTGTGTTCAGGTATTAGAAACCTGATTCATCTATCATATAGTTTCCCACTGGGTTTTTTACCTTAATGCCTTTAGCTGCCATTAATGATAGTTGTTTAGACCTTTTTTTTCATTGGGGGTTGTGAAATAGTAACATTGTAATTCTATCATTCCTTCCACATTTATTAGCTAGAATTCTCGTATGAAAGACTTTGTTTGCCTCCTCAACCATTAGGTTACCCTATGGGGAATGGTAACAAATGCGGATTTTCCTATTTGCCAATTTTCAAATAAGTTGGTTTCCTAGCATGCCCAGTAAATTTCTTTTTTGTTGTCATTGATGTTATCATTATAAACTTGTAGATTTTAACATTTTCTGTGTGTTTCAACCCATCGTGGTTATTCTCTATAATGCTCAAATTGTCTCATCTTTGGCCAGTTGGCTCCTATGTTCTTTTGACTGATTTCAATAGCTTCCTTGCTTTCTGGTATGACAAGATGTTTCAGGCTTCTTTTGTACAGACCACAGTCAGATCTGTAAATAACGTGTGTTCATTGCTACTGATTTAATCATTACTTCTAGACAAATTTTTTTTTCTTTTTTCTTTGTACTTGAGCCTACACTGGGAAGAAATGTTTTTGTTTTTGACAGATAAAAATACATCACAAGTTTATGCTGAGGTTTCTAATTTAAATTTAAGATTATAGGGTTTTACTCTTGATTTTTTTAAGAGCAACACTTCTCTGACCAGAAAATTTTGGTTCCTAAAAATATTATATCCCCAAATATAGTTTGAAAATAACAATATTAATATTATTCTAATAATATATTACTGAATACTGTTTAAGATTTCTCATTTTTTTTAAATGTGAGCAAGTCCATATCTTCATATTCTTCCGTTTCTTAGATAAAAGGTATCATACTATACACGCTGTTCTGCATCTTGCCTTTTTTTTTTTTTTTTTTTTTTTTGAGACGGAGTCTTACTCTGTCACCCAGGCTGGAGTGCAATAGCACGATCTTGGCTCACTGCAAGCTCCGCCTCCTGGGTTCACGCCATTCTCCTGCCTCAGCCTCCCGAGTAGCTGGGACTACAGGCACCCACCACCACGCCCGGCTAATTTTGTGTATTTTTAGTAGAGACGGAGTTTCACCGTGTTAACCAGGATGGTCTTAATCTCCTGACCTCGTGATCTGCCCGTCTTGGCCTCCCAAAGTGCTGGGATTACAGGCGTGAGCCACCGCGCCCGGCCACATTTTTTTACTTTACTACATCTCATGGACATCTATAGATCTTCCTCATTCCTTTTTATAGCTGTATGTATAGACACTTTATGTCTCTATATGTGTGACTATATCAGTTTATACAACCTGTCCCTTATCAATAGACATTTGGGCTATTTCCGGTCTTTTGTTATTACTAATAGTGCTGCAGTGATAGTCTGTGCATACGGTATTTTATAGTTTTGCTTGTTTATCTTTGGGATGGAACTCTAGAAATGAGATTGCTGGGTCAATATTTTGGTGGAGATGGGAGTTAGACAGCAGATAGTAAAAAAAAAAAAAATAACATACCTGTTTATTCTGTTTGGTCTGCTGTAACAAAATACCATAATCTGGGTAGCTTATAAACAACAGAAGTTTATTTCTCACAGTTTTGGAAGCTGGGAGTCCAAGATCAAGGTGCCAGCAGATTTAGGGTCTGGCAAGGGCCCACTTTCTAATTCATATATGGTGCCTTCTTGCTGTGTCCTTGCTTGGTGCAATGCGCAAGGCAGCTCTCTGGGGCCTCTTTTATAAGAGCACTAATCCCATTCATAAGGGCTCATAACCTTCCAAAGGCTCCACCTGCTGATACTGTCATACTGGTGATTAGGTTTCAAAATATGAATTTTGAAGACACAAACATTTAGATCATGGCAGTGCCTGGTAGGCATAAGTACTTCTTTGAAGTACTTATAAGAAGTTAGATTTACCTTCCTGTTTTTCTTTCCATACCCTTTCATTGTTCATTAATATTATAATTGTCACATTATATTTAGAAAAATGGTAACATTTTGAGGAGAACTTAAAGCAGTATTAATTTGTAGGTATAATTACGTTTTTTTCCTCTATTTTTCACCTCTTACTGTGCTGCCATACCCATTCTGGTATTGGGCAGAGATTAGGTAAATTTAATTTGCTCAACGTTTTTTTTAATTTCTTGCACTTTGTTCGTCAACTTCAAGATTTTTGTCCAATACTGCCAAATATTAAAATCCTTGCAAAATAGTCTGTTACAAACTTTTATGATAAATCTGACTGTCATAAGCAAATCTCTCTCTGTTAGTTGCTGCTTGGCTTTTTTAGACACTGTCTCTGTGTTTTTGCATATGAAAATACCTTTCCCCATTCCTTGCAGCTTGGCTTCTTCACCATGCAATTGGTTTGTTTACCAGTACCTCCTACCCCACTTTTGATTTTTAAAGCAATTATGTCTCTTCTTTTAGAATGTATATTTTTAAGTAAAATCTAACCCCAAAAAGAGATATTCTTACCATTTTGGGCAGAAATCACATAGAATCTTTCCAACTTCAATATGCCACCCTCCTTTGACTATATCTCAGTGTTGGAATATTTTTTATATCACTCCATTGCTACATCATTAAGTTTGGCTTGCAAGTTAGAAATCTCTGTGGTCTTTTTCTACTTATTTCTAAGAGATTTTCTGTATCTCTACTTTGTTGGTTGGTTTTTTTAATATTAGGTATACTACCTTATGCCTAGTTTCTATTAAATTCTTTTTTATATGATTAGATAATCAGTAGTGCATTGAATTTTTTTGTGTTTCAAAATTTTGCTAACTTATGTAAATAAAATTTGAATATGTTTTAATGATGTTTGTTGGCATTTTTTTTTCCTTGTTTAGGTTCGTAATGTTCTTAATGATGCAGTGGATTTACTGGAATTCCGTGATAGAGTCATTAAAGCATCTTTGAACTACGCACACTTAGTTGTTTCAACGTCTCTTCAATGTTACGTGTTCTCGTAAGCATCTTGCATTTCTTAAAAATTCAGAGTTTTGTCTATGCTGAGGAGTTTATTTTCAGGATTTCACATCAGCGTGGTTTGGTTTAAGCTTAACTTTCTCGAAACCTCAGCTATCCTGAACTACCTCAAACCAGGAAGTGAGAGAAAGTGAACATAGAGCAGTGAAAATAGATCTAATAAGGTTTGTACATCAACAGTTAATAGTCAGGCGAGGTGCAATGGCTCATGCTTGTAACCCCAGTACTTTTGGAGACCAAAGCAGGAGGATTGCTTGAGTCCAGGAGCTTGAGACTAGCATAAGCAGCACAGTGAGACCCCATCTCTACAAAAATTTTTTGAATTAGCTGGGCATGGTGGTGCGCACTGTGGTCCTAGCTTCTCAGGAGGCTGGGACTGGAGGATTGCTTGAGCCAAGGAGGTCTAGGGTGCAGTGAGCTGTGACCCTACCACTGCACTCCAGCCTGGACAACAGAGTGAGACCCTGTGTCAAATAATAAATAATGGCTTTATTTAACAGTTGGCTTACAAAATTCTTGAAAACTTAGTAACTAGTACAAGCTGGCTCTAGCATGCTACCAGTTGATTCCTCAACTATCCAAAAAACTCATGTAACCACTATGATGCTTTCAAGAGTTAGAAATAGTTAAGGATTTTTTAAAAATTTTGTCCTTATTATTTGTAACATTACGTAGTTATAGTTTAGTCACTGAATATACAATTGAGATGGAGACTATATGTGTCTCATTCACCACTATATGTCTAGCACCTAGCACAGTGCCCAATGTGTTGTGAGTACTTAATAAATACTTTTGAATTAATAAATGAATTAAAATATGTAAAGTATAGCATCATCTTGGTATCCTAAAGTCTAATAGTACACAACACAAAGGTATTTAATTAACAACTGCTACAACTATATATTTTAAAATTCCCACTCACTATATATAAACCTGCTACTAATCAGAATCTGCAATTTGGGACAAATAGCCAAATCTGAAGTAATGAAATAGAAGAAACAGAGGTGAGTGGATAAAGAAATAAGCAATTTAATTTTATGTGAGTTTTTTTTTTTTTTTTTTTTTCTTACATGAGAGCAAAAGAGGAACAGTAAGAATTTGGGAAAATTCAAAAAAGATACCAAGTTAAGCAGCTGAGATGTGGGGAAGGGATTATAGAATGTGAGAAAACCATACAATCACTTTAATGCAGATAGGTGTTTGAATAATTAATTTTCATGGGGCAGGGGAGAACAGAGATCTCTTCAGTTTAGTGTTTATTTGTTTGTTTGAGGGAAGATAAGGCTCTTAATTTCCCCATAATAACTTCCCCATTATTCTACTAGTTATAGTGGCAAGGACATAATGTTTGAATCTGTAGGATTAGTATCATTAGGTGTTACATGTATTAGAGAAGTTGCCTTTAAAAATACCCAAAGTTTAGCAGCTATTAATTTTTTTTTGGTCATTCTACTTTTCCCTTACAAGTTTTTTGTTTTTTGTTTTTTTTTCTGAGAGGGGTCTCTCTCTGTGGCCCAGGCTGGAGTGCAGTGGCACGATCTCAGCTCACCTCAAGCTCCGCCTCCCGGGTTCACGCCATTCTCCTGCCTCAGCCTCCCGAGTAGCTGGGACTACAGGCGCCAGCCACCACGCCCGGCTAATTTTTTTGTATTTTTAGTAGAGACGGGGTTTCACCGTGTTAGCTAGGATGGTCTCGATCTCCTGACCTCGTGATCCGCCCACCTCGGCCTCCCAAAGTGCTGGGATTACAGGCGTGAGCCACCGCGCCCGGCCTCCCTTACAAGTTAATGTGCGGCAAATTTAAGATTGCTTTTCTTCTTTTCTGTTTGAACCTTGCCTCCCCTCTTTGATTGTCAAGACATTTATTAAGGTACAAAATATTAATACCAGGATGCAGCAGTGGTTATGAAATGCCAGGATGCAGTAGTGGGAATGAATCACCACGAAAACATATTTCATAAAGTTTTAAAAGCCTACTAGCATTTTAGATAATAATGACTGTCATTTATTGAGCAACTGTTACACTGTCTTTCATGTTTATTATTATTCTGATTTGAAAGCTGAAGCTAAAGGACATAGAGAATGATTAGATAACTTGCCTTACATCAGATTATTGACTTTGTTACTAAAGGAAAGTGGGGATTTGAATCCAAGTTCTTAATAACTGTTGGCTCTTTTTTAGTAATAAAAATATAATTATAAAAACAGACATGCAAGTAGTTTACTAGTTTATATGAAAAGAAGTTGCAGAAAAAGAAAACAATATATAAGCATTCTATATTAAATTTTCATTTGATTTTTCAGATAATTATATTAATATTCTTGTTCTATTCAGCATTTATAGCTTAGGGAGTCTATATTTCCATGGCATTTATGTATCTCTCAGTTGTCAGGAATCTCAGATATTTTCTTAGGGGGCATTAAAAAAACCCTCACATAATCACTATTTTTCTTATCAACTTTCTTGACAAAGAATGAAGGTTAATTAATAAAGTATTTTGTGATTTTTTTCTAAAGTGCAAAAGCATATATCTTTATCATATCTATGAACCCCAGACTAATTAATAATCAGTAATTAATAATCACTAATTATTAGCAGTTCTTTATTTGTTATTTTGCCTTGTCCATGTATTTACTTACTGAAATTATTATCAGAATCTTTACATTAGTCAAGATTAGTTGCCTACCTGTTTGCTTACTCACTGCTTCCTTCCCCTTCCCTCCTCCATCTTCTGGATTTGAACATGAGATTTAATCTGATTTAGAGAATCGGCTTTATGAAAGTTACTGAAATTCAGAATATATAGAAATAATAAAACTTATTTTAAACTGTGGAACAACTTTTATTATTTAAGGATGAGTTTTTCTGTTTGTAAATGTTCTCTTTACCCACCCAAATCTTTGATTGATGTTACCCTATAAAAACAAAATGATTTGCTTGTTCATTTATTAATCAATTTATTCAATAAGCATGTTCATGGCTTACATTTATATAGTATTTTAGAGTTTACAGAATGCTTCACAGAAATATTTTCATTTCAACCCAACAATAACATTGGGAGGTCTGCAGGAAAAATAATCATGTTCATCATATTACTGTTATTAGTTTCTGTTTGCCTGGTACCTGCTTTATAACAGGTAGTTTGCCAGACACTATGTAAGTCATCATTATCCCCATTTTACAAATAAGGAAACTAATGCTTAGCAGGTTAAGCTTAAGATCAAGTGGCTGACAGGTGGTGAAGCCATATTTCTAATCCAGATATGTCTAACAAAAAGCTATCATCTCTTCATTATGCCATGCTGCTGCTGTTTTTTTTAATGAGAATCATTAGATGACTTGCCCAAACTCACAGAGCCGATAAATGGCAGAACTCAAACTTAGAATTCCCCAATTCACATGTTGTAATACCTCCAGTAAACATTTATTGGATTCCCATTATGTGCTAATTGCTGGAGATACAGAGTCTCTGCTTTTTAGTTGGGGACACAGACACATCAAGGAATAATTTCAGAACAATGCACCAAATGCTGTAATAGAAGTATGTATATAATTACTATGAAACTAAAGTCACTTTATTTAAAATGAATACCTATCTACTTATTTAAAAGTATTTGCTATTTTAAATGTTAATACATATCCATTTTACTTGTCTTTTAGCACGAAGAACTGGAACACACCAATTATATTTGATCTCAAAGAAGGAACTGTTAGTTTAATTCTGCAGGCAGAAAGGTAATTTATTATGTTTAACTGTTGGATCTGGGGTTAAAATAAATAGCATTAAAGCACTCTTTAATAAAAACATCCAATTAAAAGAATGATATACTAATCATTTAGAACAAATCTGTTTCTATTATACATTTTAGAATAAAAAGAAAAGAATAAAGTTTTTTAAATCAGTGATTCTGAAACATTTTAGTCTCTGAATTTCTTAACATTCTTAGAAAATTACTGAGGGTTATATGTGGGTTAAATATATCAGTATTTACAGTATTAGAAATTGAAACAAATTTTAAAGCTATTTATTTTAAATGATGAGAATAAACTCATTACAAGTAAATATCCGAGTGATGACATGAGAGAATGGGAGCAACCTAGGTAGATAACTAGTAAAGAATTTTTACCTCATGGCCCCCCTATTTTCTGTTCTGCTTTGTTTTAAATATTGGTTGAAACTCTTTGGTTTCATGGGCCTACTGGGCTGTGACCTGAAGTTTGAAAACTAGTTTTCTCTACTAAGACATTCAGTGTATACAGGACTAAGAAATGCCAGGCAATTAACTGGAGTAAATTAGGAATAGCTATTAGTCAAGAACCTACGCTTTTCCATGAAAACTGTCAATTAGTCTCTTGCGTACAGCAATAGCCTACTGCATCAGAGGAGGACTTAGCTACAACCCAATAAAGCTTGTTAAAAATTGTGAAAATATAATCGACAGTTACCTAAAATATCTACCCATAAAACATTTGCCCCAAAACCATGCGCTTTATTCCTCATCCCTTTACTCATCATGTAGGCAGCTCTTAATAGTGTTTATTATCAGCTTTTCTAGCCCACAGCTTTTTATAAATAGAAAACCAGAAGAAGAATGGTACTGGTGGACTGCTAGAGGCTGGCACAATGACAGGAAGAAAAGTGGTTGCCTGGCAAGGGAACATGGAGAAAACTAAAAGCACAGAACTGTGTAGCTGAGTAGTATAAGGATTCTGCACACCAACAGATTCTTATGAGTATCAAAGTTATCAGTTAAATAGTGAAAAATGTGATCACCGTATTGATGACCTTGAGTGACCAATGAAGTGTCATATCAAATTTTATGTTATCTATTTAATGAAATTGAAATATATGAATTGTTTAGTTATACCATAAATTTTTTAAGTCATTTTTGTCATTTAAAAGGTAAAATGTCAGCTATCTAAAAAACATATATCTGAAATGCTTTTTACTCTAACAGTTCCAAATAAATTCATTTATACATTATTTATAAATGTATTTATTGAGTATACTCTTAATAAAGACATATATTAATGGCATAAATAGCCAAAAAATTTAGTCACTGCCTATCATTGGTCTTATTTATGCAATTAGAGATGTTTGCCCCTTGAAACAGGGTGTTTACTCACAAGTAGGTTAAAAGCTATAGTGTCTTATTTGGAAACAAAAATACTTTTAGTACGGAGACAAAGGAATATATACTAATATATGTCACTTTGTCAAGTTTAGCAAGTATTGTTTTCATAAACCAATATGTATGACCATACACCAGTGTGTAAGGGCCCAACCCTTCAATTAAATAAACTACCTACCAATCCTCAAGTATTAATTAAAGTGTATATAGTTGGTGTTCATTAGATACTAATTTTTCATTGGTTTTGGTGTTTATTTCCTTTTTGTTTCCATAGCAAAAAAAGAACAATTAGCAATTCCTAAATCAAGAACCAATTCTGAATCAAGGATATTTAAAACATTAAACATAAGATTTTGAAAAGTAATAATGTCTTCAGCATTAAGGAAACAGGCACACCCATATAGCCATAGTATGTGTGTAAATCAATACAACTTTTCAAAGGGCAGTATAACAATATATATTTAAACATTTTAAATGTATGCTCTTTAATCCAGTAATTGCATTTCTAGAAGCTGAACTAAGGAAATAAGTAGGGCAGACATATGGAGGTGTATATACACTGTAGACATTCTTTAAAACAGTGAATAATTTGAAACAAATGTGTATCGGGGAATGAGTGAGTTAGTAAAGCAATATACTATTGCCATAGTTATCTCTATGGAGGTAGGATCTCAAGAGGTCTTTTGTTTTCTCTGTATTGCTTGAATTATTTTGTACAATATTCATAAATTTTCAAAGGAAAAATATAACAGCCATAAAATATTTATGTTTCGAGTTAATAAAAAAGTAACAACAGAGAGCCCTATGCCTTAAATATGGTTGTCAATATAGCAGATGAATCTGACCCTGTGGCAAAAAAATATGAGTTTTTAGATATGAATACATACTGATAGTCACCATATGATTTTAAAGTCACAACTACCTTATTTTAATAAATGCTTGCCCTAATGTTAATTTTTTTAGTCATTTTCACTACTTTAGACTTTAACCACTATTTAATCTTTAATTATTTTTAGCATAATCTTTAGTTATAAAATATGTATTAAGACTGTTTCATGAAACAAATAGCACCTGGCATTAACATGACTATATTGTAAACTCTAAGATTTTTTGATTGTCTTTGTATAGAATCTTCTTTAGGAAAGGAAATGAATTGTGGGTATAATGTAAAAGAAGTCAAAATTTTAGTGTATAGGGTGATGATTATGGACCTTTTCATTTTTCTTCTTCTACTTCATAATAAAACAAAAACCGAGAAAACAAACCAAAACAACCAATGCTGGTTTTCAGTGTTTGAAATGTTTTATTCCTTATATATCTACACATTTATATTAATTGTAAGATTTAGATTTTTTTTCCCAAGGATAAACTATTCTGTAATATAAAAACGAAAATATAATATATTCCTATTTGAGAATCTATTTCTATTCTTTATTTTTTAGACATTTTCTTCTTGTAGATGGTAGTAGTATCTATTTATATTCATATGAAGGGCGCTTTATTTCATCTCCAAAATTTCCTGGAATGAGAACAGATATTCTGAATGCACAGACTGTATCTTTGAGTAATGATACCATAGCAATAAGAGACAAAGCTGATGAAAAAAGTAAGTACATTTTTATAATTTTTCCTGTCAAATATGAAAATTTGTTAAAACTATAAAATTTGTTAACACTATAAAATTTTCATAAATTAACTTACATTTTCTACCAATACATCAACTTTATAGAAAAAGAATTATGAGCTTTCTAATTTGTTTTCAAAACATGAGTTAATTAAACAGCTAAAGTTGTCATACTATATCCAGTTAATGGGACAAATAGATATTGTCACAACATCAAAGATCAGTAATAAGGAAAAAATCTTTATCGTAGCTGCGTAGCTGTTGGTAGAGAGTTTGAATTTAATGTTGTGGTCCTAAAAACATATATTAATGTTTAAGTTTTTGATCTTTTTAAATATTCCCTTTTTCTTCATTTGGTAACATAGTAAATATTGCACTTCATTGAACTATTTAATTTGTTTATATTTTTAAATTCATATTTTAAGTTAATTGAAAGAAAGGTATGAATAAGTTAAATTTTCTGTTTAAAAATCTAGGCCACATTAGTATTCATAAATAAATATAAGTATGTGATTGCACTCAGTTTCCAGGTCCCTTCTCAAGAGGTTGCTGGTGGGGTGGAGGGCTGAAAAGTGCTCAACTCTCTGAACATGAGATTGGTCTTTCTGGTGACCAGCCGCTATCCTGAAGCTATCTAGGGGCTCACCAGAGTCACCTTATTAGGATAACAAAGACACCTCTATCACTCAGAAAATCCCAAGCATTTTTGAAGCTACCTGCCAGGAGCCCAGGACAAAGACCAGACAAATTATTTATTCAACTACAGATCACCCCCTGGTCTATGACCATGGATCCCTTACGGCAAAAGGATCATTCCTGTCAATAGGTCCAGCATGAGTATGCCTAATGTTTGGAGGAATCAATATTGGGTAGAGATAGGAGGCTTTTAATTCCATTCCCAGTACATTCGATCATCACTATCAGTATTTATACTGTTACCAACAATTCCAGTGTTATATCATATTGTAAAATAGGAGTCAGAAGACACTAGCACATTACTAGAGTTCTACTAGTCATTAATAATTAGTCCAGTCTGGGCCAGGCACAGTGACTCACACCTGTAATCCCAGCACTTTGGGAGGCCGAGGTGGGCGGATCACGAGGTCAGGATATGGAGACCATCCTGGATAACATGGTGAAACTCTGTCTCTACTAGAATACAAAAAATTAGGTGGGCGTGGTGGCGGGTGCCTGTAGTCCCAGCTACTCAGGAGGCTGAGGCTAGAGAACAGCGTGAACCTGGGAGGCGGAGCTTGCAGTGAGCCAAGATCACGCCACTGCACTCCAGCCTGGGCGACAGAGTGAGACTCCGTCTCAAAAAAACAAACAAACAAAAAAACCCAAAAAACAAAAAACAAAATAATTAGTCCAGTCCATCATCATGTTTTGTGACCAAGTTGTCTTCAAGTTTAGACCTCTGAGGTTTGCAGGATTCCATTCAAGTTTGTCAAGTTCCAAGTAGGAGAGGTCTCAGCAATATATGGCTTCATCTTCTCATGTATCAGCTATAATTAAGCTAAGAAACAATATCATTCTTTTGCTCTGAGCCTCTTTTGAAGCATTAATGTAGTATTTTACTTATCGCATAACCCATTTATTCATTTCTTTACTCTCAGCTATTATTTCTCCTATCCATTTGTACAGAGCAAACAGGCTGTTTCCTCTACCAGCCAATAAAGCTGCATTCACTATTAAACCCCCAATCTCCAGATGTAGTGAAGGCACAACCCATCCTATCAGGTCCTTAGGAATTTTGACATTAAGGCTTAAAAGTATAGTTATAGTTTCTTTCTTGGGGACCATCCCTGCTTCTGGCATTTGTAGTGGTAGCCCTGGTCTTGGGACCATGGTGTCAAGTAGGAGAAGGTGATATAAGGAAGAAAGAAAAAAGTGTTTTGCCATACCAGCATCCTCCTTTCCCCTCCCCCTCTCCCTGAGATCCATCAAAAAAACAAAAGGAGGCCAAGGTGGGCAGATCACAAGGTCAGGAGCTCGACCAACTTGACCAACATGGTGAAACCCTGTCTCTACTAAAAATACAAAAATTAGCCGGCCATGGTGGTACGCACCTGTAATCCCAGCTACTCAGGAGGCTGAAGCAGGAGAATCGCTTGAACTTGGGAGGCGGAGGTTGCAGTGAGCCGAGGTTGTAGTGAGCCAAGATCGCACCACTGCACTCCAGTCTGGGTGACAGAGCGAGACTCTGTCTCAAAACAAAACAAAACAAAAAAACAGAGGAATCTATCTAGTGCAGGAATCTATCTCTTTGCTTCTCTCTTGCTGAATCCATACTCATGCAGGCATGCAAGCCAGTTCTTCATGCTTTCCCCTGTTTTAGAAAACCGCTGTTTTAACTTACCATTCTGATTCTTTACCAAACCATTACTCTGGGGAAGATATCTCTCTGCCCATTGTTGGACATTATGGATTGTAAAGTATGTTCCTTGGTCTGATGAAATGTGACTAGGTAGTCCAAATCAATGCATTATCTTCTCTGCTGGTTCTTTTATAATTCCCTCAGTATTTGCCAGGCTACCACTGGTTAAGCAAAGCCCAGTGCAGAGTCAGCATTTACTCATCTCAGGACCCTTTTGTAGCCCTCCAGGGCTACTGGCATGAGTCCAGGTTTCCAGCTATATATAGGGCCATCCTCCTGGGGAATCTGCCCTATAGCCATCTGCAGTCTGTCATGGGCAGACAGAAAGTTCTTGCTGGTATTTTGTGCCTCAGAGGATTTGAGAGGAACATTTCTAGATTTAGTTCATCTCTGCATTGCTGCAGCCCCCAGTGTTCACTTGCTTCATATACCCAAGGGGGCCACCTCAAGCAGGCATCCTGAGGTATTTGCTCATCAATTCCAATCACCTTTTGAACCTAGAAGGGGAAGTCTCCTGATAAGCAGTGATACGCCATACCTTAATGCACCCATCAAGTTCCCATAGTAAGTTCCTTGAAGGCTGTACCCTATATGGGCATTCCTATAACAGGCCAGTTTTCCATTGTCCTTCTTGCCTGACCATGTGACCATGGCCTGCAAGTTAATAAAAACTCAGATATCGAGGCAAACAGCATGCAGTGCGGCCCACCACACCTTCTTCTGTCAGGGGGTGGCCTTACAAATAAAACGTTGTATGTTCACAATAGAACTGCTATTCATAAACCAAGCAACTATCTGTTAGTTAATTGAGAGCTGTTTATAGGCCACTGTCCGAGTGTCAACAGAATTTGGCAGCTCCTCAAGTGGTTCCAAAGTCAGTCAGAGCAGGTAGACTCATGAATACACTGTAACTTTTTGTATTTCCCAGTAATGTGTTCCTACTCAATACATTTCCATTTTATTATGAAACTCTTCTGGGCATTGCCTTTCCTAGTAGAATCTGTCTCCAGTGTCACCCAAGATATTATGGGTACATTAGATTTCAAGATTATTTTCTATTCTTCGGTTATAGGGTCAGTTTCAATTAATGTCAGATAGCAAGCTAGTAATTGCCCCCAGATGGGAATTCTCTAGTCCAGAATCCCAGTAATTTTCACCGAGAGGTGTTCATAGGCTTTCTCCTGTAAGTTCCAATCTGTATTCTACCCAGGGTTATTGTATAGAGAATTCGTCCATACTAGTTCATATACTGATTGATATTCAAGGCCTGTTGAACTTGAGTAATCTTATTGATTCCCATTTTGCATTCCCAATTAATATTGCTTAAAGGGTGGATTTACATGCCTTCTGTTTCACGTTACTTGATAGAGGAAACGCTCTCCAGTCAGATGTAATATCAGTCCCCATAATACATTCTGGCAAATGAGACACAACTAAATATAAAGCTCGTTTGGGGCCAGGTGTGGTGGCTCACATCTGTAATCCCAGCACTTTGGGAAGCCAAGGCAGGCGGATCACCTGAGGTCAGGAATTCAAGACCAGCCTGGCCAACATGGCGAAACCCCGTCTTTACTAAAAATACAAAAAATTAGCCGGTGTCCCAGCTATTCGGGAGGGTGGGGCAGGAGAATCGCTTGAACCCAGGAGGCAGACTTTACAGTGAGCTGAGATCGCACCACTGCACTCCAGCCTGGTCAACTAGAGCAAAAACTCCGTCTAAAAAAAAAAAAAAAACTTGTTTAAATATACAAATTTTCATCCAAAACTTTCACCTTAATGCCATTAGCTCTTGCATTTCTATATCCTCTCAATCTAGTTGTGATTCCCATTAGGACTTTGTTTTCTTTTTTTTTTTTTTCCTTTTTTTGAGACACAGTCTCACTCTGTTGCCCAGGCTGGAGTTCAGTGGCATGATGTCGGCTCACTGCAACCTCCTCCTCCCAGATTCAAATGATTCTCCTGCTTCAGCCTCCTGAATAGCTAGTATTACAGGCATGCGCCACCACTCCCAGCTAATTTTTTGTAGTTTTAGGAGAGATGGGGTTTTACCATGTTGGCCAGGCTGGTCTCAAACTCCTAACCTCAAGTGATCTGCCCACCTCAGCATCCCAAAATGCTGGGATTACAGGTGTGAGCCTGGCCCCATTAGGACTTTCAGTAGTAGGTGGGTGAAGTGTTCCGGTCAGGCATAGTATCTATTCCCATGAAACATTCAGGTAAAGGAGACACAGCCTCTTCACATAAAGTCTGTTTAAACTCTCCAGTTTTCATTCAAACTTTCACCTTTCTTCTACCAACGCTTGCACTTCTGTACTCTTTCAATTTAATTGTAGTCTCCTTTAGGACTTCACCAGGGGGTTTTGGACCAAAGTACATGGCACTTTTGCATCAAGGTGTCTAGAGTCTTCTCCTCTCTACCCCCTGACCATTTTGCCTATTCATGTGCTTAAGGTGTTGGGTCTGCAGCTCAGAATTGAGCCAAGGAACCCAGTCTCTTTCCTGAATCTTTTTCTTGATTAAATTGGTAGACCATTGCTCCAGGTAATTCAAGGTCAGGTTTCTTGTTGCCATCTTTGCCTTTCTGCTTTCCAAATTCTTCCAAACTAAGATGAATAAAGCAGATTTGCTTAGCACTCTTAAATTTTGGGGCACTAGCAGGACCGCCCCATTGGTCCACCCAACCTCTGTGTTTTGATCCCAGACTCCCACACTGCTATGATGAGTCCCTTGACTCTCTCCTTTCTCTTTCCCTTTCATTTTACCCCCATCAGCATTTGCTTTTTCACCCCATTTCTTTAAAAAACAACCAAAAAAACTTTTGTTTTAGGTTCAGGGTACATGTGTAGGTTTGTTACATTGGTAAACGTTGTGTCATAGGGGTTTATTGTACAGATTATTTCATCACCTAGTTACTAAGCCTAGTACCCAATAATTATTTTTTCTGATCCTCTCCCTCCTCCCACTCTTCACCCTCAAGCCCCCAGTCTCTGTTTCCCTCTTTGTGTCCATGAGTTCTCATTATTTAGCTCCCACTTATAAGTGAGAACATGTGGTAATTGGTTTTCTCTTTCTGCATTAGTTTGTTAAGGATAATGGCCTCCAGCTCCATCAACATTCCCGCAAAGGACATGATCTATTCTTTTTTATGGCTGGACAGTATTCCATGGTGTATATGTACAACATTTTCTTTATCAGATCTGTCATTGATGGGCATTTAAGTTGACTCCATGTCTTTGCCATTGTGGATAGGTGTTGCAGTGAACATTTGCATGCATATGTCTTTGTGGCAGACTGATTTATATTCCTTTGGGTATACACCCAGTAATGGGATTGCTGGGTTGAATGGTAGTTCTGTTTTTAGTTCTTTGAGGAATTGCCACACTCCTCTCCACAATGATTGAACTAATTTACACTCCCACCAACAGTGTTAAACTATTCCCTTTTCTCCACAACTCACCAGCATCTGTTATTTTTTGACTTTTTAATAATAGCCATTCTGACTGGTATGAAATGGTATCTCATTGTGGTTTTGATTTATATTTCTCTAATGATCAGTGATACTGTGCTTTCGTTCATATGTTTGTTGGCCACATGTATGTCTTCTTTTAAGTTCCTGTCCTTTACCCAATTTTTAATGGGTTTTTTTTCTTAAAAATTTGTTAAGTTCCTTATAGATGTTGGATATTAGAGTTTTGTCAGATGCACAGTTTGCAGAAATTTTCTCCTATTCTGTAGGTTGTCTGTTTACTCTGTTGATAGTTTCTTTTGCTGTGCAGGTCTTAAATTTAATTAGATTCTATTTGTCAATTTTTGCTTTTGTTGTGATTGCTTTTGGCATCTTTGTCATGAAATCTTTCCTTGTTCCCATGTCCAGAATGGTATTGCCTAGGTTGTCTTCCAGGGTTTTTATAGTTTTGTTTGCTGTGTTTTCTTTCTTTTTTTTTTTTTTTTTTGAGATGGAGTCTCGCTCTGTCACCCAGGCTGGCGTGCAGTGACGTGATCTCGGTTCACTGCAAGCTCCACCTCCCAGGTTCACGTCATTCTCCTGCCTCGGCCTCCCGAGTAGCTGGGACTACAGGCACAGGCCGCCACGCCTGGCTAATTTTCTATATTTTTAGTAGAGACAAGGTTTCACTGTGTTATCCAGGATGGCCTCAATCTCCTGACCTTGTGATCCGCCCGCCTTGGCCTCCCAAAGTGCTGGGATTACAGGCGTGAGCCACCAAGCCCGGACCACACTGTATTTCTTAATAACTGTTTAAAGATTTTTTTCCCAGTTTGAATGAGTTTCTAGACACTTCCCTCTGTCTGTCCCCATTCTTTTATGGATCATTTTAGTCTTTTTCATGATTTGTTTCAGCATAACTTTTTCCTTTGAAAATGACTCTGAGGCTAGTGCCTGTTCCTTGAACTGGCAAGAATCCAGTATCTTTCCCAACACATTCGTTCCTTCATTTGGGGCCCTGAGGCTAGAGGCCATAATTTAGACTGGCCAGAATTTATATTTGATTCATCTCTTCCTTTCATTTTTAGCTGTTATATTATAGATAGCAATTACCAAGAGATTGTATATTTCTCTTTTTTCTTACTGTTTTGCATTTTCCTATGCATTTAGTGAGCCAGTTCCCAGAAGATGTATGCATTATCTCTAAATTTCATCGGTAACTTTTGCCTCCAATAACTGATTGCAGCATAGCTGGTGTTTCGTATCCTGGGGGACCCCATGGCCACTGAGGAATCAGAAGTTCTTCATCCCCTGCCGTTTCATCTTTCTCTTCCCAAACCATATGTTTCAGTAACCTGATACCAACTATTCCATTTTCATCTCAGCTGGGTATACTGCAATTCATTTCTACACTACCCGGAGTTAATGCAGACACCAAAGCTTAAGGGCACAGTCTTACACAAGACTGCTCCTATTTCAGATGACAGTCACAAGTCTAACGCTCCCCCAACCCCACTGCAGCTGCCTACTTTCCTGACCAACTAGCTGCAAATTCAGGGATTCCCACAATGCCTTCAAGTTTGATAATTCACTAAAATGACTCACAGAACTCAGGAAAGCTATACTTATTATTACAGTTTTATTATAAAGGATGGACACAGAGTTTCTGTTCCCTCTCCTCTCAGGACACATCATCTTCTCTGCTCATCAATGTATTCAGTAACCAGGAAGCTCCACTGAGCTTTGGCATTCAGAATTTGTATGGGGTTTTATTACATTGGCATGGTGAATTAAATCATTGGCCACATGATGAACCCAGTCTCCAGCCCGCTTCCCATCTCCAGAGACTGGGAACCTGAAAGTTCAGACCCTTTAACCACATGCTTGATCTGATTATCAGCCCCTATCCTGAAGCTATTTAGGGGCCCATCAAGAGTCTCCTCACTAGCAATAATACAGCTACTCTAATCACTCAGGAAAGTCTCAGCATTTTTGAAGCTTCAGGACAAAGACCAGATAAATTATTGATTATACCAGCGTAGCATATTAATAACAGAAAACTGAGCAGCACATAACATGTTGCCTGGCATTATAGTAGACATTCAACATGTTTTTCCTTTGTGGAATATGATGGTCTATTATTGGGGTCTAGAAACTGACACCCCAAAATATGGTGCTTTGACATGCTGTGCTGAAGTTCCCTTATCTACCTCAACTTCGGACCCACCAAAGAAGACAACAATTCTCTCTGGTCCCTTCCTTGAGTTTTCATTAACTAAACTCATATTGCAGGAAGAAATACAGAAAGCTGGCAACACACCTGAGCAGACTTTTGTCACAAACCATTGTGTGCTCTGTGGGCCCAACAGACGGTTCCAGGCCACTGAATGTTCTTCATGCCCACTGAATTCCCTTAGAAATCATTTACTACCCATTCTAAAACCATCCACACTTCCCTATCTCCATTTCCCTTAAGAAGGGGAAGAAGTGGCTTTTAACCATCTGCACCCCATTGTATGGTAGGGTAATCACTCTCTGATTCTCCCCCATGTAAGTTAATAAAATTGTATACCATTGTATACCATTCTCCTATTAATCTGCCTTTTATGAGTTGATTTTCAGCTAACCTTCGAAGGACAAAGAGGATGTTTTCCTTTGGCCTCTACTCTATGGTGTTGTATTAGTTTAAATCAAAGTTATCAGAATTATAAATTACATTCACATTTGGACTTCCCATTGTTGAGCATTGATGCCATACCATTAATAAAAATTCTAATTAGGGATTGTGTTTTAGGAAGAAGTATTCAGTTTTATTGTTTTCATAAGAAATGTGACCACATTAATAAATTAAAATTGGATGCTGCTGCTCTTCTGTGCTGAATTATTTAACTCTCTGTGGTCTAGAGAGGTAAATAATTTCTCATAAGGATTATAATAGTTTCACTGAATTTTACCAGTAAAAATTCTAATATAACACATTAATTAATGTTCTACTTTTTTTTCAAGTAATCTTCCTCTTTGAGGCATCAACTGGAAAGCCTTTAGGTGATGGAAAGTTTCTTTCTCATAAGGTAATGGACATTAACTACTTCTAATGTAAATAGCCGCTGTTTATTTACTTCCTTTTCAAAATTAATGTTTTCATTTTAAAGAGGGCACAAAGGAATTAGTTTTTTATTTAAAATCAATGTGCATTCTCCATTGACTGTTTCGCCTAAAAATGTCACAGTCAAAGACTAAGCACTGGTAAAGTTCGTGATAGGAAGCTATACATGCAAATTAGTTGAATAAAAGGATCTGACTTATATGTCTGTTGTCAAACTCTTCACTGCTTTTCAGTTGCATGTTCTTTTTTGATTAAAATTTTAGCACCTGTCAGTAAATAAAAATGTATTTGTGTTTCTAAATATCTTGCAGTTTTCTCATTGACCTGTTCTTAGCCAGCATTTTCTTTAGGTTTTAAGACTGTAGTAAGAAATCTCTATACAAAGTACAAAAGACCCTGAATTTTAAGTTGTTTATTGGTTTCTGATTTTTAGCCTTAGAAAAAGAGGCGCATTGCGTTGAGTTATCCTTCTAAATTACTGATATGCTAGGGTTTAGAGACACTTTTAGTTTTATTAATACTTCTAGTGAAATGTTACTCAAAATTATATATATTTTTTGTAATTAATTTTTTTTGTTTGTTTGTTTTTGGAAGAGACAGGGTTTCGCCATGTTGCCCAGGCTGGTCTCGAACTCCTGAGCTCAAGCAATCCACTCACCTCAGCCCTGCAAAGTCCTAGGATTACCGATGTGAGCCACCACGCCTGGCCCTAGTTTTAAATTTGAATAACAAACACATTCATATGGTTCAAAAATCAAAAAGCATTAAAAAGTATACAGTGGTAGTCTCCCTACTATACCTATTATTCATCACTGTAGTGCCTCTCCACCAAATAAGTAACCATTGTTATTAATCTCTTATTTATTCTTCCAGAGATTTTTAGTGTATGTGCCAACAAAACTGATATATGTTCTCTTCCTCCCCTTTTACAAACATGTAACAAACAGTTTTACACTTTGCTTTTTTCATGTAATACTCTCTTTCTAGAGATGATTCCATATCTATACACAAAGTGCTTTCTCAACCCTTTTTCCTCCCACTGTATGGTATAACATTTTATGTATGTATCAGAATTTAAACTGTTTCCAATCTTTTGCCATTAATATTACAGTATTGCCAAGATGAATTACCTTGCATATACATCTTCTTGTACATGTGCCAATGTAACTGTGGGATCTATTCTTGAAATATTGTTGCTGGGTCAAAGGATATGAGAATTTGTAATTTTAATAAATATTGTAAAGTCATCTTCCAAAGAGAGTTTATCAGTTTACTTTTGCACTGGTAATATATGAGGTGCGGGGGGCGGAGCAAGATGGCCGAATAGGAACAGCTCCAGTCTCCAACTCCCAGCGCGAGCGACACAGAAGACCGGTGATTTCTGCATTTTCAACTGAGGTACTGGGTTCATCTCACTGGGGAGTGCCGGACGATCGGTGCTGGTCAGCTGCTGCAGCCCGACCAGCGAGAGCTGAAGCAGGGCGAGGCATTGCCTCACCTGGGAAGCGCAAGGGGGAAGGGAATCCCTTTTCCTAGCCAGGGGAACTGAGACACACAACACCTGGAAAATCGGGTAACTCCCACCCCAATACTGCGCTTTAAGCAAACAGGCACACCAGGAGATCATATCCCACGCCTGGCAGGGAGGGTCCCACACCCACGGAGCCTCCCTCATTGCTAGCACAGCAGTCTGTGATCTACCGGCAAGGCAGCAGCGAGGCTGGGGGAGGGGCGCCCGCCATTGCCGAGGCTTAAGTAGATAAACATAGCCGCTGGGAAGCTCGAACTGGGTGGAGCTCACAGCAGCTCAAGGAAACCTGCCTGTCTCTGTAGACTCCACCTCTGGGGACAGGGCACAACTATACAACAACAAAAGCAGCAGAAAACTCTGCAGACGCAAACGACTCTGTCTGACAGCTTTGAAGAGAGCAGTGGATCTCCCAACACGGAGGTTGAGATCTGAGAAGGGACAGACTCCCTGCTCAAGTGGGTCCCTGACCCCTGAGCAGCCTAACTGGGAGACATCCCCCACTAGGGGCAGTCTGATACCCCACACCTCACAGGGTGGAGTACACCCCTGAGAGGAAGCTTCCAAAGCAAGAATCAGACAGGTACACTCGCTGTTCAGAAATATTCTATCTTCTGCAGCCTCTGCTGCTGATACCCAGGCAAACAGGGTCTGGAGTGGACCTCAAGCAATCTCCAACAGACCTACAGCTGAGGGTCCTGACTGTTAGAAGGAAAACTATCAAACAGGAAGGACACCTACACCAAAACCCCATCAGTACATCACCATCATCAAAGACCAGAGGCAGATAAAACCACAAAGATGGGGAAAAAGCAGGGCAGAAAAGCTGGAAATTCAAAAAATAAGAGCGCATCTCCCCCGGCAAAGGAGCGCAGCTCATCGCCAGCAACGGATCAAAGCTGGACGGAGAATGACTTTGACGAGATGAGAGAAGAAGGCTTCAGTCCATCAAATTTCTCAGAGCTAAAGGAGGAATTACGTACCCAGCGCAAAGAAACTAAAAATCTTGAAAAAAAAGTGGAAGAATTGATGGCTAGAGTAATTAATGCAGAGAAGGTCCTAAACGAAATGAAAGAGTTGAAAACCATGACACGAGAAATACGTGACAAATGCACAAGCTTCAGTAACCGACTCGATCAACTGGAAGAAAGAGTATCAGCGATTGAGGATCAAATGAATGAAATGAAGCGAGAAGAGAAACCAAAAGAAAAAAGAAGAAAAAGAAATGAACAAAGCCTGCAAGAAGTATGGGATTATGTAAAAAGACCAAATCTACGTCTGATTGGGGTGCCTGAAAGTGAGGGGGAAAATGGAACCAAGTTGGAAAACACTCTTCAGGATATCATCCAGGAGAACTTCCCCAACCTAGCAGGGCAGGCCAACATTCAAATCCAGGAAATACAGAGAACGCCACAAAGATACTCCTCGAGAAGAGCAACTCCAAGACACATAATTGCCAGATTCACCAAAGTTGAAATGAAGGAAAAAATCTTAAGAGCAGCCAGAGAGAAAGGTCGGGTTACCCACAAAGGGAAGCCCATCAGACTAACAGCAGATCTCTCGGCAGAAACTCTCCAAGCCAGAAGAGAGTGGGGGCCAATATTCAACATTCTTAAAGAAAAGAATTTTCAACCCAGAATTTCATATCCAGCCAAACTAAGTTTCATAAGTGAAGGAGAAATAAAATCCTTTACAGATAAGCAAATGCTTAGAGATTTTGTCACCACTAGGCCTGCCTTACAAGAGATCCTGAAGGAAGCACTCAACATGGAAAGGAACAACCGGTACCAGCCATTGCAAAAACATGCCAAAATGTAAAGACCATCGAGGCTAGGAAGAAACTGCATCAACTAACGACCAAAATAACCAGTTAATATCATAATGGCAGGATCAAGTTCACACATAACAATCTTAACCTTAAATGTAAATGGACTAAATGCTCCAATTAAAAGACACAGACTGGCAAACTGGATAAAGAGTCAAGACCCATCAGTCTGCTGTATTCAGGAGACCCATCTCACACGCAGAGACATACATAGGCTCAAAATAAAGGAATGGAGGAAGATTTACCAAGCAAATGGAGAACAAAAAAAAGCGGGGGTTGCTATACTAGTCTCTGATAAAACAGACTTTAAACCATCAAAGATCAAAAGAGACAAAGAAGGCCATTACATAATGGTAAAGGGATCAATTCAACAGGAAGAGCTAACTATCCTAAATATATACGCACCCAATACAGGAGCACCCAGATTCATAAAGCAAGTCCTTAGAGACTTACAAAGAGACTTAGACTCCCATACAATAATAATGGGAGACTTCAACACTCCACTGTCAACATTAGACAGATCAACGAGACAGAAAGTTAACAAGGATATCCAGGAATTGAACTCATCTCTGCAGCAAGCAGACCTAATAGACATCTACAGAACTCTCCACCCCAAATCAACAGAATATACATTCTTCTCAGCACCACATCGTACTTACTCCAAAATTGACCACGTAATTGGAAGTAAAGCACTCCTCAGCAAATGTACAAGAACAGAAATTATAACAAACTGTCTCTCAGACCACAGTGCAATCAAACTAGAACTCAGGACTAAGAAACTCAATCAAAACCGCTCAACTACATGGAAACTGAACAACCTGCTCCTGAATGACTACTGGGTACATAACGAAATGAAGGCAGAAATAAAGATGTTCTTTGAAACCAATGAGAACAAAGATACAACATACCAGAATCTCTGGGACACATTTAAAGCAGTGTGTAGAGGGAAATTTATAGCACTAAATGCCCACAAGAGAAAGCAGGAAAGATCTAAAATTGACACTCTAACATCACAATTAAAAGAGCTAGAGAAGCAAGAGCAAACACATTCGAAAGCTAGCAGAAGGCAAGAAATAACTAAGATCAGAGCAGAACTGAAGGAGATAGAGACACAAAAAACTCTCCAAAAAATCAATGAATCTAGGAGTTGGTTTTTTGAAAAGATCAACAAAATTGACAGACCACTAGCCAGACTAATAAAGAAGAAAAGAGAGAAGAATCAAATCTACGCAATTAAAAATGATAAAGGGGATATCACCACCGACCCCACAGAAATACAAACTACCATCAGAGAATACTATAAACACCTCTACGCAAATAAACTGGAAAATCTAGAAGAAATGGATAATTTCCTGGACACTTACACTCTTCCAAGACTAAACCAGGAAGAAGTTGAATCCCTGAATAGACCAATAGTAGGCTCTGAAATTGAGGCAATAATTAATAGCCTACCAACCAAAAAAAGTCCAGGACCAGATGGATTCACAGCTGAATTCTACCAGAGGTACAAGGAGGAGTTGGTACCATTCCTTCTGAAACTATTCCAATCAATAGAAAAAGAGGGAATCCTCCCTAACTCATTTTATGAGGCCAACATCATTCTGATACCAAAGCCTGGCAGAGACACAACAAAAAAAGAGAATTTTAGACCAATATCCCTGATGAACATCGATGCAAAAATCCTCAATAAAATACTGGCAAACCGGGTTCAGCAACACATCAAAAAGCTTATCCACCATGATCAAGTGGGCTTCATCCCTGGGATGCAAGGCTGGTTCAACATTCGCAAATCAATAAACATAATCCAGCATATAAACAGAACCAAAGACAAGAACCACATGATTATCTCAATAGATGCAGAAAAGGCTTTTGACAAAATTCAACAGCCCTTCATGCTAAAAACGCTCAATAAATTCGGTATTGATGGAACGTACCTCAAAATAATAAGAGCTATCTATGACAAACCCACAGCCAATATCATACTGAATGGGCAAAAACTGGAAAAATTCCCTTTGAAAACTGGCACAAGACAGGGATGCCCTCTCTCACCACTCCTATTCAACATAGTGTTGGAAGTTCTGGCTAGGGCAATTAGGCAAGAGAAAGAAATCAAGGGTATTCAGTTAGGAAAAGAAGAAGTCAAATTGTCCCTGTTTGCAGATGACATGATTGTATATTTAGAAAACCCCATTGTCTCAGCCCAAAATCTCCTTAAGCTGATAAGCAATTTCAGCAAAGTCTCAGGATACAAAATTAATGTGCAAAAATCACAAGCATTCTTATACACCAGTAACAGACAAACAGAGAGCCAAATCAGGAATGAACTTCCATTCACAATTGCTTCAAAGAGAATAAAATACCTAGGAATCCAACTTACAAGGGATGTAAAGGACCTCTTCAAGGAGAACTACAAACCACTGCTCAGTGAAATCAAAGAGGACACAAACAAATGGAAGAACATACCATGCTCATGGATAGGAAGAATCAATATCGTGAAAATGGCCATACTGCCCAAGGTTATTTATAGATTCAATGCCATCCCCATCAAGCTACCAACGAGTTTCTTCACGGAATTGGAAAAAACTGCTTTAAAGTTCATATGGAACCAAAAAAGAGCCCGCATCTCCAAGACAATCCTAAGTCAAAAGAACAAAGCTGGAGGCATCACGCTACCTGACTTCAAACTATACTACAAAACTACAGTAACCAAAACAGCATGGTACTGGTACCAAAACAGAGATATAGACCAATGGAACAGAACAGAGTCCTCAGAAATAATACCACACATCTACAGCCATCTGATCTTTGACAAACCTGAGAGAAACAAGAAATGGGGAAAGGATTCCCTATTTAATAAATGGTGCTGGGAAAATTGGCTAGCCATAAGTAGAAAGCTGAAACTGGATCCTTTCCTTACTCCTTATACGAAAATTAATTCAAGATGGATTAGAGACTTAAATGTTAGACCTAATACCATAAAAATCCTAGAGGAAAACCTAGGTAGTACCATTCAGGACATAGGCATGGGCAAAGACTTCATGTCTAAAACACCAAAAGCAACGGCAGCAAAAGCCAAAATTGACAAATGGGATCTCATTAAATTAAAGAGCTTCTGCACAGCAAAAGAAACTACCATCAGAGTGAACAGGCAACCTACAGAATGGGAGAACATTTTTGCAATCTACTCATCTGACAAAGGGCTAATATCCAGAACCTACAAAGAACTCAAACAAATTTACAAGAAAAAAACAAACAACCCCATCAAAAAGTGGGCAAAGGATATGAACAGACATTTCTCAAAAGAAGACATTCATACAGCCAACAGACACATGAAAAAATGCTCATCATCACTGGCCATCAGAGAAATGCAAATCAAAACCACAATGAGATACCATCTCACACCAGTTAGAATGGCGATCATTAAAAAGTCAGGAAACAACAGGTGCTGGAGAGGATGTGGAGAAATAGGAACACTTTTACACTGTTGGTGGGACTGTAAACTAGTTCAACCATTATGGAAAACAGTATGGCGATTCCTCAAGGATCTAGAACTAGATGTACCATATGACCCAGCCATCCCATTACTGGGTATATACCCAAAGGATTATAAATTATGCTGCTATAAAGACACATGCACACGTATGTTTATTGCGGCACTATTCACAATAGCAAAGACTTGGAATCAACCCAAATGTCCATCAGTGACAGATTGGATTAAGAAAATGTGGCACATATACACCATGGAATACTATGCAGCCATCAAAAAGGATGAGTTTGTGTCCTTTGTAGGGACATGGATGCAGCTGGAAACCATCATTCTTAGCAAACTATCACAAGAACAGAAAACCAAACACCGCATGTTCTCACTCATAGGTGGGAACTGAACAATGAGATCACTCGGACTCAGGAAGGGGAACATCACACACCGGGGCCTATCATGGGGAGGGGGGAGGGGGCAAGGGGGAGGGGGGAGGGGGGAGGGATTGCATTGGGAGTTATACCTGATGTAAATGACGAGTTGATGGGTGCAGCACAGCAACAAGGCACAAGTATACATATGTAACAAACCTGCACGTTATGCACATGTACCCTACAACTTAAAGTATAATAATAATAAATAAATTAAAAAAAAATATATATATATATATATGAGGTGCTTATTTCTCTATAACCTCTCTGTTATTGTATTTTAAATCAAAACTATGTAAGCAGAGTTTTTCCTCTTCAGTAAGATTAAGCATATCAAAAGGAGTAAATTTTTCAGCTTTTCAAGATGCAGTCATTTTTGTTAGTAGGATTGAAAGGAGAGTCAATTAATAAGGTTAAATATTTATTTTAATTTTATAACTCTTTCTATAACACTTTTCCTAAGTGTAAGAATTTCCTAAGAAATTTACAATTAAAATAATTTAATTGTAAATAAAATTTACAATTTACAATTTAATTTACAATTAAAATTAAGAAATTTATAATTTCCTAATTATAAGAATGAAAGTGTCTTCTACATGTCACACTTCACCCCAATTACATTTGTATGCAATACAAAGGATTTTTAAATTTTACATTCTATTAAATAATAGAAAAATCACCCACTCTATTTTATTTTATATGTGGAAGAGATTCATATCCAAGATCTTCCCAAATAATAACAGAGCTCAAACTCGAACTCAAGTCTGTGTATTAGTAAATGAATATTGATTAGTGTAGGGCAAGGGAGATGGTTCTAATGAACACAAAACTGCTTTTATGTTCCACTAGAAAGAGTAACCCAGGCGGAATAGAACCTATGTGGAGGTGGTAGGACCTGACGAGAGGAAAATGGGGGAAGCCCTGCTGAATGAAGTGAGGGAGCCCCTCTTCCCCATGTACATAGGCATTATTATAATTAGTGTCCATCTTTGATTTTTAATTTCTTAGGAGAGTCATATCTGTTTAGCAGTGTTTTTAAAAGAATACACTAGGTTCTGATGATGATGGTGATGATGACGATGATAAGCAATTCTTTATTGTTAACATTTCCATTTTGAAAATACCTAGAGTTATATTTCATGCATGCCTTGATATATATGAAACCAGATTCTTTTATTCCTTAAAATATAAATTATGGTATTCTAGAAAGAGCTGAATTTTTAAAAATGTATTATGAACTGGTATATGATTGGTTCATCAATTTGGATAAAAGTATATGTGTATTTTTGTTTTACTTTAAAAAGTGTTCTTTATAGTTCATTTTGGTACAATGACTTGATGTTGTGGTCATGATTCTTGTTGAATTCACAATTCCTACCAAAGTCTTCAGACATTGTAGGAAGTAAATAAATCTTTCTTGGTTTGAATTAAAATGAATCTATATTGAAACATTTTCAAGTTATAGTAAAATTCATCTCACTAGCAGATGAAAAACAATGATCTTGGAGTTAGAAGTCTGAGTTGCAAGTTTATATATACTTGATACTGGCTTTTTCTGAGCAAAATTGCTCAGTGAGTATGAGTCTAGTCTTCTGATTTGTAAATTAAGTATAGTAATACCTACAGTACAAGCTTGTTTCCTGTTTTGCAAGAATGAATGTGAGAGAATCTGTAGAATTTAAGGCCCTGGACACATGATGTATTTCCACATATTTCCAAAATTTGTTTTTACAAATATTTAACAGATAGTTGTTAGGCAACTTATTAATCAAAATAGACCTCTCATATGATACTCAGAATTGCCTGACCCTTTCACCCTGACTACGAAAGGTAGGTCAGGACAGATGGGAGTGTTTCTCAGCCTGCAGAGTATCAAAATATATGTTATTTTATTGTATTTTAAGAGGTGTCTTTTCCTTGGATGTCAAGCAAATATACTTTAGTGCAGCTTTTGAATGATTAATGTGTTGGCAGTTTAAAATTATTTAACAGGGACATTTTATCATTATAAATGTGTAAATGACATTTAATTGATCTTAAAGGGAATGATTTTATAATTAATTAAAATGATCTTATGTCAAACACTAAAACTAACCCAGTATTTACATTTTTTAAAAATTTTAGAATGAAATCTTGGAAATTGCTCTGGATCAAAAAGGACTTACCAATGATAGAAAAATTGCTTTCATTGATAAAAATAGAGATCTCTGTATCACTTCTGTGAAACGATTTGGGAAGGAAGAACAAATTATCAAGCTTGGTAAAATAATTTGAATACATTTTAAGTTTTAATTGTCAACTTTCTTATATTTACTGTAATAAATAATTTGAATGAATCTGGAAATGTTTTAATGTTTTGATCTTGTAATACTTCTTAGCTACTTAACCCATTTTTTAAAGAGTAGGAGTGAAAGTTTATTAAAAGCTTTATTTTTAAATTTTTATTGTGTTTTATTTGAGATAGGGTCTCACTCTGTCACCTATGCTGGAGTGCAGTGGCAAGATCAAGGCTCACCGTAACTTCTGCCTCCTGGGCTCAAGTGATTCTCCTGCCTCAGCCTCCCAAGTAGCTAGGACAACAGGCATGTGCCACCACATCTAGCTAATTTTTTTTGTATTTTGGTAGAAACAAGGTTTCACCATGTTGCCCAGGCTTGTCTCGAACTCCTGAGCTCAAGCCATCCACCTGCCTTGGTCTCTTAAGGTGCTGAGATTACAGGCATGACCCACCGGGCCCGGCCTATTCAAAAGATTTAGAGCAGGAAAGAAAGGAAATAGAGTAAACCTGGAAGAGGGCAAGCAGGCAGCTTGAGAGATCAAGTGCACTCTTTGATCTTTGACTTGGGGTTTTATACTTTGGCATGCTTCTGGGGAGTTGCAACCCTTCTGCCCTGATTCTTTCCTTGGGTAGGCTGTCCACATGCCCAGTGGCCTGCCAGCACCTGGGAGGGGCCACATGCACAGTGTGTTTACTGAAGTTATACACATGCTCACTTGAGGCATTTTTCCCTTACCACTCCAATGTTTCTAGAGGAAGTTTGTATACCAATTAAACTCCTCCACCATTTTACCTGTTAGTACGCATGTGTGAGCCCACTCACCTAGTTCTTGAGATCTTATTGAGAAGCTACTGATTTCCAGTTTTGGCGTTTATATTGAGAGACTACCTTTCCCTGGCACTGGCTGCAACCAATTATTATTTTAGAGAGACAGCTTAACAACAGCCTGACCATCACCTGATGGTCATCTGACATTCCTGGTGCTGGTGGCAGGGGCCTCTCCTGCCTTGCTCATGTCTGCCTGACTACCTGCTGTAACATTTCCACCCTCAAGAGTCCAAGACCCCAATTCTATGGGGAAAATGGACAAAAGTCAGTCTTCTGTAACTGCTTCCTGCTGACAGAGAGACAGTGGTGGTTATTCTGTGGATCTTGGCCTCTTGCTAGCTGTCAGGGCAGGGTGGCTCTGTGGGTTGGTGAAAGCGGTATACAGCTAGGTCCAAGGGAGACAAGGGAGGACTTCACTTCTGTCATGTCCCACTGACGGGCAGACTAGGGGTCCCCTGTAGAAGAGTGACTCTTGAATATTGAGGGGACGGTATTCCTCACTGAGGATCATCTGGAACTTATGGCCTGAAGACAAGAGGATTAACTGAATAGCAAGTCTTTAGCTGCTGCAGCTAAATTGTCACTGAAAGAAAGATTTGCAAATTTAAAATATAAGGGTTCTAAGTAAAGCATTCAAATATTTCTGTAAATTATTGTGTGATTCTTTTGTATGTGTTTTTCACCATTATAGAATCAGAAAGTAGAGTCATATCTAACAGAAATTTTGTGGGATTTTGTTTGTCAGGCATTTTAAAGATCTATTCTTAATTCTTACATATTAAAGCTAATAGCACATTAACATTCTTTTTAAATTAAGGAACAATGGTGCATACTTTGGCATGGAATGATACATGTAATATCCTTTGTGGACTTCAAGATACTCGATTTATAGTGTGGTATTACCCCAATACAGTTTATGTGGACAGAGACATTTTGCCTAAAACATTATATGAAAGGGATGCAAGGTAACATTTTACTGCATATAATTCTGTATTGTAGTAAATAAAACTCTGAGTATCATGTTTTTGCGTCTATTTTCAATCCTGCAAGGTGTTTTTCGCATCAGTCAGATTTATTGATGAATAAATTGTTCGGCTAAAGCTAGCTTGAGACTTAAGTGACAGAATCAAGTTGAAAGTGTGGTATGATATGAATTATTTATTTGTCCCTTATATGAATATAATTTTCAAGCTTAATATTGTGTAATGGTAGCTCAGGTAGTTTTCTCAGTGTGATCAAGTAATTTTAGTCTAGTCACTCTTAAGATTTTTCAGGATGCACAACCTGTGACAGCTAGCCAACTCTGTCACAGATTATCATTGACTTTAATACTTTCAAGAATGTAAATGTTTCTAGAATTGAATTTTTGGTTGATATTAAAAGTAGGAAAGGACCAAAGTTACTGAAATTTGTTAAAATTTATATGCTTCAGAAAATCAAAGCATTTATATTCCTAAATTCTCTAAGAAATAGCAAGGAGATCTCTTATTCTTGACAAAATAGGAATACAAAGGCTTCTTAATTCTAGGCCTTAGCTTAGTTTCCAAATCTGTTTTGAGTTCATTTTTAGTATTCAGATTCAAACCCTTAACAAAACCAGAGAAGCATCAAAATAAAACAGTGTATTTTTAAAAGTATTTGAACTAATGAAAAGAAGTTAGTCACTTTCTTTAAAGGTTATCTCTTTATTTATTTATTTTTAGAGTCAAGATCACACTCTGTTGCCAAAGCTGGAATGCAGTGGTGTAATCATGGCTCACTGCAGCCTGGGCTTAAGTGATCTTCCCAAGTAGTTAAGGCTGTAAGTGTGAGTCACTGTGCCTGGCTCACCTCTTTTTATTCTGAGAAAATAGTCTTGGAATTTAGTTTACTTTTTATTGGTTTACCTTTTAATACTTTTAAAAGCTAAAGCTATATTAATTATTGTTGTGATTTATCTTAAGCCTCAGAAAAAAAAAGATGATTTCAAATGCTCTTAGGAATAGCTCTCAAATATGTAATAATTTTTGCTACTTTATATACCAAGTTATATTCAAATATTTATATCCAAAGTTAATTCCAGGGAGAATGTATGTATTCAAATAAATACATCGAAGTTTTTTTGAACATATACATTCTCCCTGGAGTTAACTTTTGGGGTTGTGCCTTTTGGAGATTGGAGACTCCCTGTATATTTCATGGTCCACTCCCCAGATTTAATATACATGAAAAATTTTGCTCAGAATACAACTTTAAATTGTACTTTGCTTTTTTTTTTCCCAACAGTGAATTTAGTAAAAATCCCCATATTGTGAGTTTTGTTGGAAATCAAGTAACTATTAGAAGAGCTGATGGCTCCCTGGTTCACATCAGCATATCACCATATCCTGCTATTCTCCATGAATATGTAAGCAGTTCAAAATGGGAAGATGCTGTAAGACTTTGTCGCTTTGTTAAGGTAATTTACATTTTAGATTCATAGTTGTATATATATTTCATAGTAGTTTACCTTTGTGCAAAATGAGCAATGATAATAGGCTTAAAGGCTGGAAAATTGTGAATAAGATCATGTCTTTTGTTTTATAAGTAAAGACATGAGCAATACAGAGGAATACATGTTGCTGTGTGATTTATTCTCTGAAGAAGCTGTAAAATTTAAACTGTTTTTCCATACTGGCACATATAAAAATCTTCTGTGGAACTTCTTTGAAAGTCAGATTCCCAAGTTCTACTCCCATAGAGATTCTAATTCATTATATCTGGATTGAGGCCCAGCCATATTTTTTAATTTCCTCAGATGATTGTTTTGTACAGCTAAGGTTAAGAATCTCTGCTTTCGATCAGCCTTTTTCCAACTTGGTTGAATCTAGTATTTTTCCAACATGTGTGACCATAGACCTTTTTAATTGACTATCAGTGAACATTCCTTAGAATACACTTTTGTGAAATAACTTTTAGATGCTTTTTTTAAACAATGGGTTGTTGTTGGTGAATAGCATCATTGTCTGGGGTAAATACCCGGAGTTTGTCATCTCACACCAAGAAAATTAAGGACGGACACATGTGGGTAGGTTAAGGAGTGGAAAGTGTAATAGGCAGAAGAAAGGAGAGAGGAGAGCAGCTCCTTGCCAGACAGAGGCATCCAAAAAGGGAAAAGTGGCGGACTGCAGCAGATTTCATAGGCAGGCTTGAGGAGGCTGTGTCTGATTTACATAGTGCTCACAGATTGGTTTGACCAGGTGTGACATTTACATAGCACAGGAAAGGCTGGTTGCCCCACCCTAATCTTATTATGCAAATAGACTTTGCACTTGGCCAGTGCCATCTTGTCTACTCCTTACTGTACATATGGCTGGCAAAAAGAGAAGATGGAGCTGCCGTTTTGAACATGCCTAGTCCCAGGTAGTATATTGCTATGGGCACAACTACTGGCATTCACTCATGCAAGCTTCCAGTTTGCTTGTTTGTGTCTGCAGCTCTATTTTACAGGCTGCTCTTTGTTAGAAAGGAAAATGATTTGGGGGCTGCTTTTCATTAAAAGGAAAACCTTATCATGAAGGACTTCTATACCCTCACTATCTGCCTAAATAATTTCTTCTTAACTGGTATATCAGTAGCAATCTGCCATAATATCATTGTCTGATAACTTCACTATTTCTTTGGTTCCCTATAAATTACATTATTTGACACCTCATCAAAAAGACTGGAAGGTTTATAACCTTGAGTTATTATTTTAAATTCAGAAGTAAATCCTTAATAACTCAAAATTGAAAATTTCAGAAAATTTCTTTCAAAAGTTTTCTGTGTATTAATATATTTTAACAAAATGGCCACAATGAAATTTCCACATTATTAGTTTTTTTCAATGCCATGCTCAGTAATTTTTATTTTTTAAATTAAAATATCATTTTGGTATGAGTATTTAAATCACTGCTTATTTTAAGGCAGTTCAGTCACATAGTTAAGATAATTGTTCTCATACTTCACTTTAGGAGCAAACCATGTGGGCTTGTCTAGCTGCTATGGCAGTTGCTAATCGAGATATGACTACTGCAGAAATAGCCTATGCAGCAATTGGTGAAGTAAGTAATTAATGTTTACATATATGTACATGTGTTTTTTCTTAGCATAATTTGTTATATTTCTGTTACTATCTACTTCAATATTTTTCTTTTCTTTTTTTAGATTGATAAGGTTCAGTACATCAATTCTATAAAAAGTCTTCCATCTAAAGAATCAAAAATGGCCCACATACTACTTTTTAGTGGGAACATACAGGAGGCTGAAATAGTACTTCTTCAGGCTGGCCTTGTTTATCAAGCAATCCAGATCAATATTAATCTCTACAACTGGGAAAGGTAATAAGAATGCTTTCCATCAATTCCAAAATCTGTTTGACCTTAATGTATTTTTCCATCTACCACTTAGTAAATTACATTTTCACTGTATTTTAGTTTCTGAACACCACAGAATTTATTCATGTTTATATTTGTGAATAGTTTGCAATTTATTTCTTCTCTGAACTTTCGACTGATTAAAAGTTGGGGTGTGAAGAATGAGAGGCTAGGATGTTTCCTAAATTTTTGGTTTTAGTAACTGGAAAGATCATGACACCATACCATTTGCAGATTTGGTAGAGAAGATAGTGAGTTTCATTTTAGCCAAGTTGAATTTGAAATACTCGCAAAGAGATATAATTGTTGATTAAATGGACCTGGAGCTCATAAGAAAGATCTGAGCTAGAGGTTTAGATTTAGGAGTCATTAGCAAATGGATAGTAGTTGAAGCCAGAGAAATGGATGCAATTGTCTGGGGAATGTGTGGAATGAAAAGACATCCACTACATTATGAGATGGATGAAAGAAAAGAAAGACACCAAATGTTATTCCATAAAGCAGCCAGACAGGCAGAAAAAAGAAGAACCAAGAGAGATGTATAGTGCTAGGGAAGAAAGAGGAAAGGATTGGTGATTCCTTGCATTTGGCTCTCAGACAGATTGCTTTCTGAGGCAAAGTGGCATGCTGCTCTTCTCTGTGACATAAGAGGTTCCTCATTCTCTCAGGTACATGTCTCTCAGTGAACAAAACTATAGTTTTTATATACTCCTGAAGTTACTATGTTATGGAATTGACGCATTTTTCCAGGTTTGAAATGTCTTTCATGATCTTTGTTTCTGCCTGGGTGAAAAACAACCCCTGTATCTGTCAATTACAAGGCCCTTTACTTAAACTTCCTTAGACTAGAATTTCTATAAATATTTTATGTCTGTCTTTCCCTTGACTGAAAGTAACAAAAATGGCAGATGGTTTATTTCATGATTGACATACTGTAGTCTCCTTATTTAATTTATGCCTAATGATCTATACTATTCATATAATTTAGCTACTCTGTTTTTGTCTTTTATTAACACAAATTCATTGTCATTGTTTAGCTGTACAAAGGATCATGAAAGATGTTTTTAATTCTATAAAAATAAATAGGCTGCGGGGTGCAGTGGCTTACACGCTTGTAATCCCAACACTTTGGGAGGCTGAGGCAGGCAGATCACAAGGTCAGGAGTTTGAGACCAGCCTGGCCAATATGGTGAAACCCCATCTCTACTAAAAATACAAAAAAAAGCAGCCGGGCACGGTGGCGCATGCCTGTAATCCCAGCTACTCAGAAGGCTGAGGCAGGAGAATTGCTTGAACCTGGAGTTCCAACCTGTGCGACCAGACCGAGACTCCATCTAAATAAATAAATAAATAAATAGGCCATTATCTTTGTCCTGAATTTATTCATAATTCATAAAGTTTAAGGTAACTAGTTTAGAAAGTATGAATATTTAAAAAATTTTATGTTAAATAACTTACAGAAAATTGTAGGTACCATTATCAAGCTAACAGAGTTCTATGAGAAATGGGGAAGAATTGTGTTTATAGCATTCTTTTGACCAGTGTTTTTGAAAAAATATGTTGAAATCATAGACACTGCTCTTGCTATAGTATTCTGAATACTGTACAATTTGATAAAAAAAATTTAAGATAATGGTCTTTATCTTAAAAAACTTATAACCTAATTAGGAATTCCATTTTATTGTCATTAATAATAGTCAAATGTCAAAATGATGAAGAGTATTGCACATAGAATGAATATTAACTACCTACTATGTGAAAGTAATGTAAAATGTTTCTGCTGTTCAGGAAGCATATTATCTGTAAGGGGAAACATAAATATCTGCAAATATAAATATTTAGAGAGAGAAACAGTAATCCAGTAAAAAAATATAAACAATGGTACCAGCAGTACATAATTAACTGCTTGGTGACCATTAATAATCATTTTGCAGCATTCCTCCTTTTAGATTGATGTGGTTCAGTACATCAATTCTACAAAAAAACTTCCATCTAAAGAATCAAAAATGACCCACATACTAATGTTTAGTGGGAACATACAGAGGTTGAAATAGTACTTCTTCACACTGACCTCCACTTATCGAGTTGTTATGATGTGCTAGGAATTAATTGTGCTAGACACTTTCTATATATCATGTCATTAGGTTATCTCAGCAACTCCAGAAGTTTAGATATTACCAGCCCCGTTTTATAATTTAGGAGATTGAGGTTTACTTATAAATAAGCACAAAATCTAGGATTCGAACCCCCAAGTTGTCTAATATCAAAGAAGAGCTCAGTTTATCACCAAGCAATCAATTATCTATGGCTGGTACCATTGCATATGTTGTTTTGGTTTTTTTTTTGAGATGGAGTCTCGCTCTGTCACCCAAGCTGGAGTGCGGTGGTGCAATCTCAGCTCACTGCAACTTCTGCCTCCTGGGTTTAAGTGATTCTCCTACTTCAGCCACCCAAGTAGCTGGGATTACAGGCTAATTTTTGTACTTATAGAGATGGGCTTTCACCATGTTGGCCAGGCTGGTCTCAAACTCCTGACCTCAAGCGATCTGCCTGCCCTGGCCTCCCAAAGCAAAGGGATTACAGGCGTGAGCCACTGTACCCGGCCATGCTTATGTTGTTTCTACTGGATTACTATTTATCTCTTTATTTATCTTTGCAGATATTAAATCGTCTTTCCCCTTACAGATTATATGCTTCCTGAAGAGCAGAAACATTTCACATTATCTGTACATAGTAGGTAGTTAATATTCATGCTCTTACTCTCTATGCAATACCCTTCATCATTTTGCAGCATTCCTCCTCTTCAAACATTTATTGGGTGTAGATACGTGCAGTGAGTGAGTAGGTATCATAGAACAAAGTGAGGAAATTTGCCTCTGATGGCCTATAATATAACCTTCTGAACATTTCTTGTACCTCCTTGACCCAAATGAAACCTACCTTTATTTGGAAGAGAAGGTAGAGAAGAGAACACCACTTCTCTACCAGTCCTCTCAAATGGAGTCAATTTTTTCTCTCCACTCTACATTCCTTAGGATCCAGTGTGAGTGGAGTTGGTGTCCTTTTTGCCTCCCTCATCTTTACTTCCCTATCTTATAAAATCTCCAGTCATTTAAGGCTTATATCATGTGTCTCTACTTATTTTTTGCTAAGACCTCAAACTTTCCCTGCTATCCTTATATCTTGTTCCCCACGTGCCCCCCCTTCACCTTCCAATTCTCATAAGTGACCTTGACTTGAGATTATTAGATCTCAGGGAGAGGGAAAAGAAGAGGGTCAAAGAAGATGTAATGAGGAAAGAGAATGAATTCCGGGTGCTCCTGCGTTCCTCTTATCTCCTGACATCTCCTTTTCCTGTGTTTCTTGTTTTTACCTAACTGTAAGCCAGTCGGTTGGTCAGGTGCTGGTAGAGATCTCTGAGTCTACCTGATAAGATGATAAAGATCCCAGAGCATTATTCCTGGATTCTGACCATTATTTATACACTACACTATCTATACACTTAAGACTCCAAAATATGCATCTCTCATCTAGCCTTCTGTTCTGCCCATATTTGCTTCCAGAATCAATTCTCCAACTGCCTACTTAACATTTCCATTAGATATCTCACATTTTTTAGCTCAAATTTATGTTTATTCCCTCATAAACCTGGTCTTCTTCCAGACTAATCTATCTTATCATTCTTTCAGCTGTACAAAGCTGGAAATCTAGAAGTCACTTTTGACATTTTCCTCACCTTCCCCCTCCCTATTATCAACCACTTCCCTCCCAAATACCTCTAATACTCATCCACTCATCCACTTCACTACCATTATGTAAGTTGATTCAAGTTTTTCTGCTTAATGTCATCACTGATCTCCCTATATCTGCTCTGTCTCTTTCCTACCCATTATTCACTCAGCAGTCATAGTGATCTTTTCACAATGGAAATCTGATCATATCACTCTTGACCTCTGATTCACTTCAATGAAACCCACTTCAGTGAAATTCATAGTTTCCCATTGCTTTTAGCATAAATACCAAGATTGGATAAGAAGGGATTGCAAATATTCAGCAAAAGTAATTATAGCTGCTAAGAAACTCTCAGGAAACTTATATATTATTTTCATTTCTAAGTTCTATAGATATTTCTGAAACAATTTGGAGTATTTGTTCCAATTGCACATTCATTCATTCATTCAACAGATAATTGAGTATAATCCCTTGGTATCCATGAGATGGGTAAGGATTGGTTCCAGGACCCCCAGGATACCAAAATCTGGAATGCTCAAGTTCTTTATATAAGATGGCGTAGTACTTACATATAACCTATGCACAGGGCTTGAATTTGTTTGCGTACCTTAGGTACAGGGAAGGCCCACATTGAATATGTGTATAGTAAAGAACTGTACTAGATTTTTTTGTAGGGAGTATAAGGTAATGGTTAAGCTGTGTAACAATTTGAATTTGTTTACCTTTAATTGACTTTCTACATCCAGTTCATAAGCATAAGACCCAGTGGGGAGTGGGATATACAAGTTTAATGTTCACGAGAGATCCTAGACATTGAGGGAAAGCCACTAAAGGAATTATCAGCCTACAGATAGTAGTTGAGGCCATGAGTATGGCTAAGGTTAATCACGAAAACTTAAGAAAAGAGAGCAGCAAGCAGATATCTGCTGAATACCAATATTTAAGGGTGTGCTTTAAGAAGAGAATTTAGCAATAGAAATCAGAAGGGATGAAAAAGATGGAATTTAAAAAAAATTGTTCATTATGGAAAATTTCAAACACATACAAAAGTAGAGAGAATAGTGTAATGAATCTGACTGTACCCATCATTCACCCCAACAATGATCAATTTGTGAACAATTTCTACCCTTACCCTACCATTTATTTTAAAGCGGACCCCAGTCATCTCATTTTTTCTGTAAATATTTCAGTATGTATCTCTAAATTTTTTTTAACATAACCACAATATTGTGGTCATACCCTAAAAAGTTGACAGTAATTATATTCCGTGTTCTTATTTCTCTGTTTCACTCATAAGTACTTTGTTTTGTTTTGTGGTTTGTTTGAAATAGAATTCAGTAAAGATCCACACATTGTGATTGGTTGATATGTTCTTAAATTTATTTTAATCTACAGCTTCTCCTATTCTTTTTTTGTGTTTTCTTGCAATTTTCCCATTGAAGAAACTGGACCTATAGAATTTATCATAGTGTGGACATTATTGGATCTTTGGACAAAGATTGCATCTTTGTGGTATACTTTAACATAGTCTGCTGTCCCCTGAATTAGTTGCAAATTGGTTGTTGAATATAGGAACTTGATTAGATTTAGGGGGTTTTTTTGTTTGTTTTGTTTTGTTTTGGTAAGACTTCATTATAGTAGTGTTATGTTTTTGTAATGACTGGCTGTAGTAGTTTTTCATGGTATTTTTTGTGATGTTAGTAGCCATTGATGATCATTGCCCAAATGTATTAATTTGAGCTTACAAAATGGTGATATTCTATCATTCCAGAAGGATAGAACTTGTTAGATGCTAAATATATTAGATTGTTTTTAATATTCCTGAATTTCTATATTTGTTTAATCCTCTAGAAGGGAACAGATTTTGTTTTGTTCATATGTGATATTCCACTTGAGAAGCATAGTCTTGCTGGTTTATGTTTCTGTCTTTCATATTTGAATTTGAAAATTGCCTGCAACCTAATAAGGTACAGCTCTTGAAGAGTTATAGGTAAGCAAGTTATCTGTTTGCTATCCACTTTGGACATTTCATAGTAGTCTGTTCTCAAAAACTGAAGTTGAGAGAGGTAGAAACTAGAAACTCCAAATATGCATATTAATCCTTTATGATCCTTTATGTGCATATTAATAAAAATAATTTCTAATCTACCAGTTATACAAAGTGATTTTGCTTCATTCAAGTTATGCAAAATCATATTTTGAAGTTATAACATCTTTTTATATAACTTCCTTCTATTTAAAATACATGGATTTATTCCAGCCTTAGAATCTAATGTCACATTTGTTTGGTTGCCAAATAACCATTTTAAAATTAGAGACATACTGTTCCCAAAACCCTTATATAATTTGGAGTAAGTTCCCTCCTAAATGTGGAGAAGAAACATTTTTTTACCCAGTATGTGCTTTTAGAGAACATTTAAAATAGCACATATCATTTGAATGTTTACCCTTAGCCATTGCTATTCAATCAGTTGATACATATTTTATAATAATAATAATAATGACAATGATAGATAATTCTTAGGACCTAGCATCTAAATGTAGGATTAGACATCATATTCTATTCTTTCTACATAATTAAATGTATTGATGTTTCATACCATAGTATCTCTTTTGAAATTTTGGAAAAGCTCCAACCCAGAATGGATGCTTTTATGTACTCCCCACTGAGAATACTTTCAGTTTTGCACAATCAAGATCTCCTTCCCTCATCATGTACAATCATAAAGAAAGAATGGGAGATGGAGCTTCTAAGGTGACAAAAAAGTAGCTCACCAGTCTCCACTCACACATACACCACTGGAATCAGAGCCTTAGGGATGTACATGGGGGTTTAAATGGGAGAGGGTTAGCAGAACTGAAGCATCTTTACTTCCGTTTCTCCTTTTTTGAGCCTCTGTGAATTGCTTTTTGCCTTCTTTATCTTCCACTTTTCCCCTCTATATTCTAGTAATTTTACATTCTTTTCTGCCTGTTTTTTTTTTTTTTTTTTTTTTTTTTTTTTTCTGAAAGACTTAAGGTCACAGAGGAATGAGGGAACTTTGTGAGAATGAGTGATGGTAGCAAATACTGACCCTTGGATTTCACAATATATTATGTCAATATATATATAAGAAATCATTTTGCCTAATTTTGGCGTTACCATTTGTATTATATATAACTTACACTCATAATTTTTTCATGTTAAGTGTTTAATATCTCTCAAAAGTCTATCAGTTGTCAATCAATAACATACACCGTGTCTAAAATACTTTTTAAAGTGACTATTTAGTTTGATCAATAGTAAGGCAAACCAGGCCAAGCATGGTGGCTCACGGCTGTAATCCCAGCACTTTGGGAGGCCAGTGCAGGCAGATCACTTGAGGTCAGGAGTTCAAGACCAGCCTGGCCAACATGGTGAAACCCCGTCTCTACTAAAAATACAAAAATTAATTTGGTATGGTGGCAGATGCCTGTATTTCCAGCTACTTGGGAGGCTGAGGCAGGAGAATTGCTTGAACCCTGGCGACAGAGGTTACAGTGAGCCAAAATCATGCCACTGCACTCCAGCCTGGGTGGCAGAATGAGACTCCATCTCAAAAAAAAAAAAAAAAATAGTAAACCAAACCAAAGCATGCTGAAAATGAACCAGATTTTCCTACTGAAGAGTCTAGTTGCAAAAAATCTAATCAGTAGTCAGCTTTGCTAAAACAAGAGATTTATAATAGTTGGCTCTGATAAATCCTGACTGGAATATTCAGAAGTCATATGTCATATTAGAAAGAAAGAGAACTTGAGAAATAATGTGCTTTTGACTATTATGATGACTGTTATCTTATTTTGAAACAAGATGACAGTGAACAGTGTAAGAGAACTGTCGTCCCCTGGATTGTTCCCGACTCAACTAATATGAGTTATGCACAGGATTGCAGTGGCTGAGGTGCTGTCCAAAACCCACATGTAAAAGTAAGCCTGGAACTGAAGATTAATCTTTTTGTTTTCCTGCAAATTATCGTCGGTATATATATTTTATGTCTTTAGTTTATAACACTGTTTTCAGCAGCAATTTATTTAGTTCTCATCTACCATTTAAATAAAATATTACTTTAAAAATAACTTGCATAAATATTGATTGAATTATAAAACTTAAATGACTGTCAACTTTTCCTGAGACTCAGATGGCAAAAGGCATTTTGTCAGACTTCTTAGCCTCAATTTATTATTTTCATAAGATTTTTAATTTGCTATTATAATAATGTAAAGATACCAGTTTTTAATTTTATAAATTCTGTATAGACTTATGAAAATGGTCAAAATAATGGGACCACTTACATTGTGGGGAAGTTCATTCACTTGAATTACAGGATGATTTCAAAAAAATTTTTTTTTTTTTTTTTTTTTTGGAGTCTTGCTCTGTCACCCAGGCTGGAGTGCAGTGGCATGATCTCAGCTCACTGTGACTTCCACCTCCCAGGTTCAAGTGATTCTCCAGCCTCAGCCTCCCAAGTAACTGGAATTACAGGCATGTGCCACCACGCCCAGCTAATTTTTGTATTTCTAGTAGAGACAGGGTTTCGTCATGTTGGCCAGGCTAGTCTTGAACTCCTGGCCTCAAGTCATCCACCCACCTTGGCCTCCCAAAGTGCTGGGATTACAGGCATGAACCACTGTACCCAGCCTCAAAAATATTTTCAATGAATATTTACCACATATATATTCTGTAGTACTCACCAAAGAGAAATATCTCCCTTCAAGAAGTGTATTGCCTAGTGGAGAAAGCAGACTCATAACAATTGTACTATAAGCATGCTGTAATAATAGTATATATATATAAATGGTATGAAGCATAGATAAGATAATAGTCATTTATTTCTACAAGAGGAGCTGGTCAGGGAGAAGAGGCCTCATTTGATCTGACACAAACAATGTTAATAATCTGTTTTATTTCTCATTATAGGGCACTGGAATTGGCTGTAAAATACAAAACACATGTTGATACAGTTCTTGCTTACCGTCAAAAGTTTTTGGAGACATTTGGTAAACAGGAAACTAATAAACGATACTTGCATTATGCAGAAGGCGTAAGTATTTCACAATTTTGTATAATAATACATACGGTTTATAAGTATATGTCATATTCATCCTAATGAGACAAAATGTGAATGATTCAAATTTTGAATCTTTTAACCTCTAAAAGAATTACTTTTTGCCTTATGACATCTTATTTTGACTATGTAATTCTAGTACTAAAATTTTTTCTGGAATCTCGCAGGCATGTTTTGATTAACTCAAGTCTGTCATCATAATATTCCATTTGTTCTAAGGTTGGGTGCTATTTGATATTTTTCGATAAATAACATAGATGGGTGGAATAAAAGCTTCTAACTCTTAAATTTTACCTGCCACCAGCTGCCTCTTCTGCTGCAGGGGAAATATGTATGCACAGAGGGCACTGACCAGAAAATGCATAGTTGGTCACTTTGTTTTAGAGAGCTAGGTTGCACCTCCTAGAAGTGCCTAGCCTAGGTAGATTTCACTACCTAGAACCAAAGAAGACTCAGCCTTTGCCTCCCAGGCTCCTACCAGCATCTCAGATTTTATTACTCTAATTAGAAGAAAGTCATTCTGGGATGCAGTGGTGCATGCCTGTAGTCTCAGCTACTTGGGAGGCTGAGGCAGGAGGATTGCTTGAGCCCAAGAGTTCAAGGCCAGCCTAGGCAACATAGTAAGACCCTTCCTCTAAATAAATAGATAAAAACAAAAAGAAGGAAGTCATTCCAGTATAGATCAGCCCACAAGGAGACCCAGAATGAGTTTGCCCCATTGCCTAGAGCATAACTGATTGTAGCCACTTACCGAGATTATTTTAGGCTCAGACAGCAGAAACAGAGCTCATGTCACTAACCATATAGATCCAAGAGACTTGACTCCTAAAAGCTATGATTACAAGATAGGGCTGACCTTTCTTTCAGCTCCGTGAACCACTTTAGCCTTTCATTCATTCATTTATTCAAAAATTATTTATGATGTCTCACTCTGGCCTAGACAGTATGCTAGGGGTTAAAATCAGATACAGCGTCTTGTGTCTCTGTGGAGCTAATAGATTATGTGGGAACACACCTTCTTGGTATAGAATAAAATGGAATGTTCTGATTGATCCTAGGGGCAGACTGGGTTAGAGGAGCCTCAGGAAGAGGAGAGAAGATAGAGAGAAGGCACCCACAATTTCTATTAAAACCAACATTATCTACTTACTGTATTTATAATATGTAGTGTCTTGATCTACAATTTTGCACTTCAGAACAATTTTCATGTTAGTGAGACCTTTAAGACCATTCTTAGAGTTTAGCAGTGCAACTTCAACATCTAGATCCAGGATAGCTACAAGTTGTGGATTTCATGGTAGAAAGGAGATATGTTTTATAGAAGATCCACAAACCTTTTTTTGATTTCATTTTGAACCTGTTTAGTACTGAAGTGAATCCTGGGAGTCTGGGCATACTGTACTATTAGGACAAACACAGCATCCCTGGGATCTCTGGGGCTACACTCTGATTCATAGTACATGACAGCAACCACCACCAAAACAGTGCTAAGCAACCCAAAGAACTGTGACACAAAGATAAGGAGATCTGATCTTGAAATATGGCCATATGTTAAAACTAAGCACCCACCTTGTTTATTGTGTAATTTTAAAGCAGATTAAGCTACTCTGCTTTTTCCTCCTCATCATCATCAATATTTTTTCAATAGTCACATTTGATACTTTTGAGAACATAAGAAATATAGTTCTGATCAGGTGTGGTGGCTCAAGCCTATAATCCCAACACTTTGTGAGGCTGAGGCAGTAGGATCACTTGAGCCCAGGAGTTTGAGACCAACTTAGGCAACATAGTGAGATCCCACCTGTACAAAAAATTTTAAAATTAGCTGGACATGGTGGCTTATGCTTGTAGTCCCAGCTACTTGGGAGGCTGAGGTAGGAGGATCACCTGAGCCTGGGAGGTCAAAAGGTGGAGTCAGTTGAGATCATGTCACTGCACTCCAGCCTAGGTGACAGAGTGAGATCCTGTCAGAATGAAAGAAAGGAGAGAGAGAGAAAGAAGGAAGGGAGGGAGCGAGGGAGGGAAGAGAAAGAAAAGAAAGTCCTTACTATAAAGGAAATTATATTTTAGATAGCAAAAACTTCTCAACATCCTTATAATCTTTTTCATTATACATATATTCAACTATTACCAAAATATAATACTTTAATCATAAGAGTACCAGAACAACATGGCTTTCTTAGGTATTTTAGGGGTTTTTTTAATCCAGAAACTTTGTAGGTTACTTTGACTCCCTAGGGTACTATGTTCTAGTTTCCTACTTTTCTTCATAAATATCATTTGGAGTTAACTAAAAATCATAAAGCAGTATTTTACGATGAAATATATTTTTTTTCTTAAAAATTTCGTACCAGTGAAATAAAATGTAACCCTAGGAGAATAGCTCTTGGGGATATCTGCATTACTTGCTGATCTTTTGGTTTCATTTAGGTCTATAATCTAGTCATAATATACATCCATATTTATCTTTGCCAGGCTTACGATTATATAAACCCTTTATTTCAGAACTAAGAGTTAAATAGAAAAGGGTCACTTAAAAATAACATTGAGAAATTTATTCTAGATACCTGGTGATTTTGGTGGGCTCACAATGCATGCCATCTGGAAATTTAGAAATGAATGGAATCTACCATATGGGAAGAAGTGAGAAGTTTGATAGACACTTAGTTTATGAGCCCTGAAATGTTATTTGGCCATTTCTAATTTAAAATATGGCAATCTGGGATTCTTACAAGGAGTACTGTTTTCCAAGAACCCTGATATTTAGAGTCATTGTGCTTGGTCTACAATAGTGTTCTGTAAATATTTATAAGACAAATTATAAATCTAGCAAATAAAATCCACTCAAAGTATACATTTATTATACTACATATATACTCTGCACAGGAAGAAAAGTAGATCTGGGAAATACTTCAAACATTTTGCTAGGAAAAAGAAAAAGAGTGAAAGAAATCAAACTCATGAGCAGGATTTCAGAAAGTTTAGAATTTTGAAGATCTGAGTCAACACTCTACTTAGGACAAACCACTTTAGGCTTAGCTACTACCGAAAAGCTGCTTTACAGGTTTAACTTTGGAGGAATTGCTAATAGTGAGGAGTTGTTAGCTGATTACTGATTTGCTTGGTAATTATTTACCTTTTATTCATTCAGTATTTATTGAGTGCCTCCTGCAGACAATGTTTTCTCCTTAGTGCTTGGGATATAATAGTAAATGTGACAGACACTAGCCCTGGCTTTATGAAGTTTATATTCAAATGGAGGTGACAGTTATATAGGTAATTGTTCATTTCAATTGTGGTAATTGCCTTGAAGGAGATGTATGTGGTGCTCTAAGACTTTATGAATGGGAGTCCTGACCTAGAGTGAGGCAATCAGCAGAGACTTTTCTTGCAAAGCACATGATATTTGAACTCAGCCCTAGAGGATGAATAGTAGAAGCTCACTGCAGAGTAGAGGTTGGGTGGGAGATGAGGATTACAAGTTCCAGGCAGAGGGAAGGCTTTGAAGTAGGAAAGAGTAAAAGCAATGGAGGGGTTGAGTTTAGGGTTTCATAGGGCAAATTAAATAAAGAGAAGCCTTTGGAGGTAAATAACATGATCCCTTTTCCCTTCTAAAATCCTGATTCGGCCAGGCGCAGTGGCTTACGCCCGTAATCCCAGCACTTTGGGAGGCCGAGATGGGAGGATTGCTTGAGTCTCAGAGTTTGGAGACCAGCCTGGGCAACATGGCAAAACCCTGTGTCTACCAAAAAAAAATAAAAAGTTAGTTGAACATGGTGTTGTGCACCTGTAGTTCCAGCCACTCTGGAAGCTTAGGTGGGAGAATCACTTGAGCCCAGGAGGCAGAGGTTGCAGTTAGCTGAGGTTGCACCACTGCACTCCAACCTGGGCCACAGAGTGAGACTCCACCTCAAAATAAAATAAAATAAAATAAAATGCTGATCTCTGGCCAGGCACAGTGTCTCATGCCTGTAATCCCAACACTTTGGGAGGCTGAGGTGGGAGGATTGGTTGAGTCTAAGAGTTTGGAGACCAGCCTGGGTGACATGGCAAAATCTTGTCTCTACAAAAAATAAATAAATTAATTAATTAAATAAAATAAAAATAAAAATATAATTAACTGGGCATGGTGGCATGCACCTGTAGTTCCAGCTACTCTGGAAACTTAGGTGGGAGAATCACTTGAGCCCAGGAGGCAGAGGTTTCAGTGAGCCAAGGTCATGCCACTGCACTCCAACCTGGGCAACAGAGCAAGACTCCGTCTCCCGAAAAATAAAATCCTGATTCCTGGCTGTCCACAGTGGCTCACGCCTGTAATCCCAACAGTTCGGGAGGCTGAGGTGGGAGGATCACTTGAGCCCAGGAGTTCAAGACCAGCCTGGGCAATATAGTGAGACCTTGTCTTTACTAAAAATAAATAGGCTGGACACGGTGGCTCACGCCTGTAATCCCAGCACTTTGGGAGGCTGAGGTGGGCAGATCACGAGGTCAGGAGATCGAGACCATCCTAACACAGTGAAACCGCATCTCTACTAAAAATACAAAAAATTAGCGGGTGTAGTGGCATGCACCTGTAGTCCCGGTTACTTGGGAGACTGAGGCAGGAGAATCACTTGAACCTGGGATTTGGAGGTTGCAGTGAGCCAAGATCATGTCACTGCACTCCAGTATGGGTGACAGAGTGAGACTCCGTCTCAAAAAATAATAATAATAAAATAAAAATAAATAATCAATAAAATAAAATCCAGATTCCTAAAAATAAATGGAAACAATAGTTTTTACAAAATTATCTTACGATTTTGCTAGTCAGTTGAAGGAGATGATAATAAGAGCAAATGTATGAGTTATTGTATGAATGAGGAAGAATCCCGAGTGACTGCTCTGGGCCCTGGGTGGTTGGAATACTGGTTGGGAAAAGACATTGAAAGATCTTAGTACCAAGCTAAGAGAAGACTTCGTAATGAAGGCAATGAGAAGACTTGGAGATTTGTAATCAAGAGAATGACTTGAAATATAACGTCAGACGTGAAAGATAGCTTAGAGGAGAGCGTGATGACTAGGAGAATAGTTAGGAAGTTACTATAATAATCCCACTAGGAAATGGAAAGGGTACGATTAATGTAAGAAAAATTTTAGAAGTAAAATTAAGAGAACAGTTGTGGCTGGGGGTGGGAGGAGAGGTGGTGAGGTAAGACAAGGCATTTGAGAATGACTTCAACATTTCTAGTGTGGGCAGCTGATAGATGGGAATGCCATTAATCTAAAGAATACCTAAGAATATACACATTTTGGACCTTTGAGTTTGAGTACATGAAAATATACCATTTTGTATGTGTTTAGAGTGTCTATTAGGTGTCCAGAAGGAGGTGTCTAGAAGGCAATTAGAAATACAAATATGAACACAAAAGGATATTAACAAGGGAGAAACAAGGGCTAGAAAACTAACTTTATTGCCTTGATCATATAGGTATAGTTGAAGCTATAGGAATTGATATTTCTTAGGGAAAGTGTGAGAAAGCTTTGGTTGGACGCTGGTGAATATTAACAGTTAAGAGGTTGTTGAAGGAAACCAAAATATGACACCCCAAAATATGCCTCTTGGAGATGTGTATTTTTGAGCTAAAGACAATTAAGCAGCAGCAAATAGAAGAGCTCTATTCTCCCCCTTTTCCTCCTACAGACAGAATATAAATTCTCCTTTACTAGAGACAACTCTTGTCAGCTCAGAGACGACTCCAGAGAAATCTACCAAAAAACCTTACTGCATGGCTGTGCGTGGTAGCTCACCCTTGTAATCTCAGCACTTTGGGAGACCAAGGCAGGAGGATCACGTAAGCCAAGCCCAGGAGTTCAGGACAAGCCTGGGTAACAAAGTGAGACCTTGTCTCTTCAAAAAATTTTAAAAATTAGCTAGGTGTGATAGCATATGCCTGTGGTCCCAGCAGGAGGTCGAGGCTGCAATGAGCCATGTTTGGGCCACTGCACACCGGCCTGGGCGACAGAGCAAGACCCTGTCTCAAAAATAGAACAAACTTCACTTGATTAGTTTCTTCCCATATATTTTTTTCCCGTGGTTTCCAATCTCTGGAAGCCTAAAACTGCTTTCACTTCTCTAAAAACAGTCTTGTCACATCTTTAAAATTTATTGTTCTTTGTTGAAAATGCTATGTAGGCCAGAGTTCCAAGACGCTGTTTTGAGTTACCTTTCATTGAGATTTTTCCTGCTGTGATGTACACTGCACATATTATTGTACTGGCTTGTTTTTCTCTTTTTAATCTGTCTTTTGTTACAGGGGTCTGTCCCATCAGTAAACTTACAAGCGTTGAGGAGAAATTATATTTCTTCTCCAACATTGTCTAGGGAGCAGAATGTAGGGGAAAAAAGAGAAAGAAAGAAGCAGCATTTAGAAAGGAGAGCAGAAGCCAGAAGAGAGTGGTATTATACAGTCTGAGAGATTTTTCAAAGAGCAGTGGTCAGCAAGGTCCAGAGAAGGCTGTTATCCCAGGGCCGTCCGTGTACTTCTCCATATCACCATGCCCTTCCCCAGATATACACATGGGTTCACTCACTCATCTCCTTCAAGCCCCCCCCCTTTTTTTTTTTTTTTTTTTTTTAGACAGAGTCTCACTTTGTTGCCCAGGCTGGAGTGCAATGGCACAATGACAGCTCACTGCAGCCTCAACATATCAGACTCAAGCAATCCTCCCACCTGAGCCCTCTAAGTTGATGCGACTCGAGATGAATGCCACCAAGCCCAGCTAATTTTTAAATTTTTTTGTATAGACAGGGGCTCACTATGTTGCCCAGGCTGGTCTCCAACTCCTGGGCTCAAGCAATCCTCTTGCCTTGGCCTCCCGTCAAGTAAACTGATGACATTGCAACCTCCTATTCTATTCCTGGTGCTCACTATCTCCCTTCTCTATTTTCAAAATCTTTACCGCTTCTGGCATACTAGATATATTTTTTGTTTTATTTATTATCTGCCTCTTCCATTTTTATCTGTCTTTGTTTATTATCTCTCTATGAAGACAGTGATTTTTATTTTTTTGTTCACTGGTGAATCCTTGTACATCAGACAATTCTTGATATATACTAAGCACTAAATATTTGTTGAATGAAAAATTGAATCATACAGAGAAGGTATATACGATAAGGACTGAAAACAGCTGATGGTGGCTTTAGTGCAAAGTTCCTAAAGTGTCACAGGATCAGAATTATAGTGGACTGGGAAGAGAAGGAGAGTCAGGAATGAGAAGAGTAAGGGATGGTAGTTTGCAGGGAGAAGACAGAATAGAGAGCCAAGGATAATGAGAGCGAGCCATTGAAAAGAAAGACACTTAATGTGTGAGGAATAATTGAAGTCAAATGTCCTAGAGGAGTCAAAGAAAATGGAATCAGGGACATATGTTAAGAGGTTGGCCTGAGACGGAAGAGAAAGATAATGATGGGTGTAAATATAGGTAAGTTCATGAATGCAAGGAAGGAAAATAAAGTGAATTCATACCTGATGGCCACTATACTCTCTGTAAAGTAGGAAGCTGATCTTCAGCTGAGAGGAAGAGAAATGTGTTAGAGGATGAAGAGCCTTTTGGTATGATTTTGAAATTGTGTCTATATGAGTAAGAATTGGCTAGTGAGTAGAATAAGGAGTGCCAGATAATATTGGCACTCCCTATACAAGCAAAAGATGGATTTTAGTGTAGAAATCACTTGACAACTATCAGAGAACATTCTTATCTAAAACCTGCTATTAAAAATATTCTAATCCTAGAACTAAATTACCTGCAGAACACTTTTTAAAACTGGATCAATGCCAAAGTGAAAGTGAAACATTTATTTTCAGTAGGACAGCTATCCACTGACACCCTTATTTGTAGTATAACAAGTAACTAATACAGATATCATCAATTTACTTGCAACAGAGCAACAGTTGTTCAGTATACTATCAATATATGTTTTTATTGTGATTGATTTGAGAAATGTATGTAAGTCAATTTAAGGCTGGAAGAAACCCAAAGCATTCATCAAGTTTCATCTTCTCTGTGTTTTGTTAGACATAGAAAGGAGTGCTTTGCCATTTAAAAAATATCAGATTTTGCCCTGATTGAAAAAATGAGTCTTTCAAATAATCTAACATCTGGTTGGCTTTTCAGTGAGCTGTCACTTGCATCTTAACACAGACATTTTTCTTCTATGAGTAAGAAGAATTCTTTTATTAATCCATCTATTTTATGTATTATACGTAAGTATATGGCATTGTTTTTTTAAATAAAGGTGAGCCTCCCAATATTATTGTATGGGAGTCTAAGTCTCTTTGTAAGTCTCTAAGGACTTGCTTTATGAATCTGGGTGCTCCTGTATTGGGTGCATATATATTTAGGATAGTTGGCTCTTCCTGTTGAATTGATCCCTTTACCATTATGTAATGGCCTTCTTTGTCTCTTTTGATCTTTGATGGTTTAAAGTCTGTTTTATCAGAGACTAGGATTACAACCCCTGCTTTTTTTTGTTCTCCGTTTGCTTGGTAGATCTTCCTCCATCCCTTTATTTTGAGCCTATGTGTGTCTCTGCATGTGAGATGGGTCTCCTGAATACAGCAGACTGATGGGTCTTGACTCTTTATCCAGTTTGCCAGTCTGTGTCTTTTAATTGGACCATTTAGTCCATTTACATTTACGGTTAATATTGTTATGTGTGAACTTGATCCTGTCGTTATGATATTAACTGGTTATTTTGCTCGTTAGTTGATGCAGTTTCTTCCTAGCATTGATAGTCTTTACATTTTGGCATGTTTTTGCAATGGCTGGTACCGGTTGTTCCTTTCCATGTTTAGTGCTTCCTTCAGGGTCTCTTGTAAGGCAGGCCTGGTGGTGACAAAATCTCTAAGCATTTTCTTATCTGTAAAGGATTTTATTTCTCCTTCACTTATGAAACTTAGTTTGGCTGGATATGAAATTCTGGGTTGAAAATTCTTTTCTTTAAGAATGTTGAATATTGGCCCCCACTCTATTCTGGCTTGTAGAGTTTCTGCCTAGAGATCTGCTGTTAGTCTGATGGGCTTCCCTTTGTGGGTAACTCGACCTTTCTCTCTGGCTGCCCTTAACAGTTTTTCCTTCATTTCAACTTTGGTGAATCTGACAATTATGTGCCTTAGAGTTGCTCTTCTCGAGGAGTATCTTTGTGGCGTTCTCTGTATTTCCTGAATTTGAATGTTGGCCTGCCTTACTAGGTTGGGGAAGTTCTCCTGGATGATATCCTGAAGAGTGTTTTCCAACTTGGTTCCATTTTCCCCCTCACTTTCAGGCACCCCAATCAGACGTAGATTTGGTCTTTTCACATAATCCCATCCTTCTTGAAGGCTTTGTTCATTTCTTTTTCTTCTTTTTTCTTTAGACTTCTCTTCTCACTTCATTTCATTCATTTGATCCTCAATCGCTGATACTCTTTCTTCCAGTTGATCGAGTCGGTTACTGAAGCTTGTGCATTTGTCACGTATTTCTCGTGTCATGGTTTTTATCTCTGTCAGTTCGTTTATGGCCTTCTCTGCATTGGTTATTCTAGTTATCCATTCTTCCATTCTTTTTTCAAGATTTTTAGTTTCTTTCTGCTGGGTACGTAATTCCTACTTTAGCTCTGAGAAGTTTGATGGACTGAAGCCTTCTTCTCTCAACTCGTCGAAGTCATTCTCCGTCCAGCTTCAATCTGTTGCTGGCGATGAGCTGTGCTCCTTTGGAGAGGGAGAGGCACTCTTATTTTTTGAATTTCCAGCTTTTCTGCCCTGCTTTTTCCCCATCTTTGTGGTTTTATCTGCCTTTGGTCTTTGATGACGGTGACGTACTGATGGGGTTTTGGTGTGGGTGTCCTTTCTGTTTGTTAGTTTTCCTTCTAACAGTCAGGACCCTCAGCTGTAGGTCTGTTGGAGATTGCTTGAGGTCCACTCTAGACCCTGTTTGCCTGGGTA